>NW_016212767.1:0-1801 GCF_001687245.7 Rhagoletis zephyria | reverse complement strand
CATAATAGTTTTGCGTAACTCTTCTGTTTCACTCAACTCCAACTCGTAATTGCGTATTTGTTCATTTTTGTCCTGAATTTGCGCCTCCAATACTGAGATGACATCGTCACATTTCTTCTTCGCTTCCTTCTGCTCTTCGTAGAGTTTATGCATTTTAGTCAGCTCTCGCTCACGCTCTTCAATGATGCGTGACTTTTCTTTTATATCGAGTTCGAAAGCAGCAATCGACTTTTTCAACTTTTCTATGCGGGTGACCTATGGCAAGGAAGATAAAAANTTCCTTGGTTTTTGAAGTCAGTTCCTCTTTAAGTTCTCCATTTTCCTTTTGTAAAACTAGAAAATAATTTATGATAACAGAGCTTTAGTAATTTGGTTAAATCAAAGGATGTTGAGTTAAATTATGGTTCTGATGTTGTAATGAAATGTTATATTTTCAACCAATGTTTTTGGTTAGGTTTGCTTATTTAAAGTCCAAACAGAGGCGCAAATTTCAAATTGAATCAAATTTTAGTATATCTTATACGATTTTATAGACCAAAAGACTTTAAACCCAACATTCCGAAAATATTTCGCACACCATCCTTAAAAGAGGCACAACTCAAAAAAAAAATAATAATTTAAGTATTTCGCATAAATCAATTCGTAGGATTGACCTCCAAGTAATACAACTACTTTTTCGTGATTGTATTATCTAACTAGAAAACAACTGTTATTTTTGAATTACATAATTGCGTGCTAACTGTACGATCCGCATGCAAAACATATTTATAGATCTGATTTTGAGTTGTGGCTCTTTCTTAGAGGGCCCGCGATTTATTGCTTATTACACTTGAAGTGTGATGCTTTATCTAGAAAAATAATTTATTACCTATTACTTCCGACACTTTGACAGTCAAACGCTTTTCGCTTATTTGCAATGATTCTGACTGCTCAGATAACTTCTTCATTAAACTTGCCAAATTATGTTTCAAATTATCCTTTTGCTGTTTTAAATCTTGGCACTGTGTTTGCAGACTAGAAATCAATGCAAGAAAGAATAAAGATATAAAAATGTTTAGATACTGCATTTTCAAGTCTCTGGTAATTTACGCTCACCCCTCTTGATTGACATGCAGCTCAAAATTCATCATTTCGTATTTTTGTAACTCAGCATTTTGTAAATTGATGCGTTGTGTTAGATTTGTTATCTGAAAAAGAATTTTCCTATACAAAACAGAGCCACTACACAAATATTAAAGCTTTCATTTACCTCTTGGCTGGCGATCTCCAGCCGTCTTTGCATGCAACTTTCCGCGCAACTAAAAATTTCACTCTTATAATTGAATAATTCAATAATCTGCGACATGGCTACATTTTGTATTTGATTATTACGATGTGCATTACTGATCACATCAATTAAAGCATTAAGTCGCTCCTCCATCTCTTTGCCAACAAATGTTTTATGACTTTTCATAATAATATTTAACTTTTGCCACTGATCACCATCAACATTGGGTGCAGCAGAGCTACCCACTCCCTTATATGGCGTTAATTTTGAGATATGCTATGTACCAAAAATTAACATTGTAAATTAAATTATTAATAAACAGCATTTGAATACTTACATTCGCCACTTCACTTTGTGGAAATCGTTCAAATTGTGATATTTGAAAAACAGCACCACAAACTGTCTGATTGCCACCCACCATAGCGCGCGCCAACACATTTTGTATTGTAGTGAATTGCAATAGAGTACAACATTTCTCAAAATAGGCTTTTTTGGCAATACCAGCGAAATTGATTAGCAGCAACAGGCAGTATG
>NW_016212765.1:0-1801 GCF_001687245.7 Rhagoletis zephyria | reverse complement strand
CACATACTTTTCAAATGATCTATGTACAGTAAAATTAAAATGTGCAACGTTTTGCTCAACTTGTGGGTCACATTTATTTACAGCCGACTTAGATGCATCAGCAACATAAACAAGATCTAATACTTTGCCAAACTTATTGCGAAGTACATTTGAGGGATTCACAACGGTGTCGTAAGTGTCGTATTGTTGTATGTCGTAAACTTTAAAAGCTTAAATAAATGTTTAGAAAACCGGAAACAACAACAAACTATTTTTTAGCACTGCGAAAATTCATAATATGACATTGATGGTACCTTGCGAACAACCCATATATATTTTTTATGCGTTTAAAGTTGACGACACACAACAATAGGTCACTTACGACACCGTTGTGAATACCCCAATTAACTTGATTCAGGCAGAGTTCAGCCATCTCCTCTAAAAATACGTTGTTGCACGCGCTAGCCGAGAAAGGTACAATATCATTGTCAATGATGTTCCATGATACATTTGGTAAATTAAAGTCACCCAACACAATCAATGAATCAGAGGGTTTAATCATTGAATTAATTGATTTCAGTAAAGATACATGTTGTGAATACACTGATAAGTCAGATCGGGGAGGAATATAGCATAGAGCTAAGTAAGTAAACCCCCTTCCAACCTGAACACGAATGCATTTGAATTCTGCAGATTCAATGTGTGGAAGACTAACTTCTTCAGATGGTATTGAAGAGTCTACGGCAAAGAGTACGCCACCGCCGACTCTGTCCTCCCGATCTTTTCTGTAGATATGATAATTATTTGAAAGAATCTCTGAATTAAAAGTGTGAGGTTTGAGCCAAGTTTCAGTCAAAGAAATTATATTATAATTGCATTCAAGGCCATTAAGATATAAATTCGTTCATTTAGTATTTATGCCTCTTGGACGAAACCGGAGATGCTCGCTAGTACTCAGAGGAAAATACGGTGTCGCGGAACGCGTAACAACTCAGGCGACAATCATGGCACAACACAACCGATTGAGCCCGACAACGGACATAGACCCCGCGGCTGCCGCGCCATTTCAGTTTATGCGGTTGGCCGATCCAAATTTTTACCGGGCTACCCCGATCCGTCTGACTCTAGGCGTCGATGTATACGCCCAGGTCATGCTAACAGGGACCCCGCCATCTTCGGTCTGTGGCTTATTGACGCAGGCAACCATATTTGGGTTAGTGGTTTCCGGAGCTTACCAAAAATAAAAACAAATTAGAGTGCTTAGTTGATTAATACACGCAATAAAGTGCATTGAAAATCAAAACCACGTCCATTTTGTAAATGGGAGTGCTGATTTTGTGACAAAATAAGTTGCTGGAACTGTAGCTGCTGTGGCAAATGTAGCGATCAAGTGGTAGTGTATCCTGTGGCCCTTTTACGGTGTATAAAATATAGTCGCTTCAACTGGCAGATTATCCTGTTGCAAATTTTTGATAATGTGGAGATCAAGCGGCAGTGGTGCGTGCGGACTGTATCTCTGGCGCTGTGGAGTACTCGGAGGTCAATTTCTCGGTTGAGAAGGACCAATATTTACGCGCCGGCGTCTTTGGATTTTTTAAGGCGCTCGCACGTAAAGAAAATAAAGTGAAAAAAACAACAGCGTATTAGTGTGTAATTCTTAACAATAATAACAAATGTTTGCTTTATTTGTGTAGGAAAATGTTTAATAAAACAGTGTGAATTGAAATAGATATTTTGCTGATAGCTNTAAGGCGCTCGCACGTAAAGAAAATAAAGTGAAAAAAACAACAGCGTATTAGTGTGTAATTCTTAACAATAATAA
>NW_016212764.1:0-1801 GCF_001687245.7 Rhagoletis zephyria | reverse complement strand
GCACTCATTTAAAGAATTTTTCTTTGACTAGATATTGCCGCCGCTTTTATTAACCCTTTCTATACCCTAATTCCCATCTCGCGCAATTGTGCGGCATCTTCACACTTACGCGTAATATTTTCTTTGTGTTTGCCTAGTGGCGTTATTTACACCTTTATTGTTTGAGTTATGTATGTTGGCCAAAAGCAAATAATAGTGTTGAGATTTTTCTCTAGTTAGTTTCATCATCGTTGTCCAGATTTTGAGTATCCGTAATGGATTGTTTTAGTAAATTTTTAAGCTCAAATAGTATTTCTTATTAACGTTGTTATTTTTTAACTCATTGTTGATTCTTTTCTGATTGGCTTCTTAAGCTGGCTTTCTGTTTTTGCTATTGATTTCTTAGCTTTTGTTATAGACTTAAGTTTGGGACTATCTTTAAAACGAGCAGGTGTGAAGTTTTGTACTGCCTTTAGGCTTTCGTAAATATTTGCTTAATGGTCTAACAATATTTTAAATTAAAACCGTGATATCATACAATATTTACCTAACAGCTAACAGCACTTAAACATATTAAGAAGGTTTGTATGTATGTATGTAAATTAGGGTGACCCGTCAAAAATTTTTTTGAGCTACACTATCGCAAGAGGTATCGAAATTTGCGTAATTTTACACCTGTTAAGAAAAAGTTAAAAAGTCAGAATTGTGTGTCATTTTGAGGGCTCTACCACACCATGAAGTTTTCCCGTATTTTATATGAGAAAAAACACTTCTTCGTCGAAATAGAGATAAAATCCTTAAAAGTCANAGGAGGTTTCAAAGAATAATATCCAGTTATTTATTTAACCTTTTTTTAATACTAATGATTTTTTATGGTTCCCCCATTTAATTATTTTGGGGATTTTGGGGACCTATAAAAAATAGTTTGTATTAAAAAATCATTAAGCAAACAATTAGGTATTGTTCTTGGAAGTCTCCTAAAGAGAAAAAGAGTTTGCAAATTGAAAAATATTGACTTTTAAGGAATTTTTTGACGGGACACCCTAATGTACTTACGTATGTACTTATTTAATTAACTAACATACCTTTAAATTTTTGTACTGAAAATGTGTAAACTGCCGATTGTGAAATAACTACGCACTGTAAATTTTACCCTAAATACAGTGAATATGAAAATCTATAGTTAAACTCTTGTCAATGGTTAACTACGCACCGTGATTTTGGTACTTATTGTTAAGGTTAGGTAAGATTGTCACGGTGGGCTCCGGGCCCTTTATGATACTGCATGTGGGGCCAGTTTAGAAACTTTTTTATATATTTATTTTAAGTCATTGTTTTTCTTTTTGACTTTAATCTTCTTCTAATTTTTTATTGGGGGCACCGAAATTGCGCATATGGAAACTGTGCATTTAGATATTATCTCGGTTTCAACCGAAACAGTGCATGTATGCATTACTTCGGTTTTCACAGATGCATTATTTCGGTTTTTAAACGAAAGTGTGCATAAGGATAATTCCATTTTTTTTGCTAATATGAATTACTTCTACTTAGTAAGGATTATAATCCCTAGGCCGAAGGCCGTCTGTGCAAATGCACAATTCAGGGTGCCACTTTATTGTTTTACAAAAAAAAAAATATATAATTTTTTATATATATTTTATAAATTTTAATTCGTGAGTTATGTAAACCAAATATTTAATGAAAAAAAAATATACTAACAAAAACAACAAATACCATTTGATGTAACCAAAGATTTAATAAAAAAAGTATACTAAAACAAAAAAGGAACAGTCCAGCGCCTTCGTCTTGGTCTGCAGGCTGT
>NW_016212763.1:0-1801 GCF_001687245.7 Rhagoletis zephyria | reverse complement strand
GAGCATATTTTCGGGCACTAGGCCCATTCTAACTGCCCAAGACTGGTATATAATCAAGGGAATATTCCCCAGTAATACCAGAGTAATTATATGTAAAAAACTAATTTTTAGCTGCATTTTAACATGCCAAGAAATTAAAAAAATGAGAACATCAGCGTTTTTATAAAAACCGACCAGCGCGACCTCTAAGAAAACTTTTTTTTCAAAATAAAAAAAAAANCAGCGCGACCTCTAAGAAAACTTTTTTTTCAAAATAAAAAAAAAAACCGGTTTCTCTTTTTTTATAACAAATAACAACAATTTGAGGTAGCGCTTATGAATTTCCAAAAAAAATTTATTTGAACCACTGTAGTACTGATTTTTCAACTCTTGTACTAATTTTATTAATTTTTTCAATCAGTACGCTTGTTTCAAAAAAACGCAATGATGGACTGTATATTTTTAGATTTATTTAGTATTTTATATGTTACCCAACAAAAGTCCAGCTTGTTCGTAGACGGCCAAAAATCAAAAAGGGCCGAAAACATATTTACATGATTTGACATTGGCTTGACAAGTAGCTGACAAGTGGAAAGTAAAAGTGGTTTGCAAAGAGCGCCACCTATGTGTCAGGATGTAATGTTGCCATATGAACTCATGCAATGCGCGTTTATTTCTTACCATACCGCCCCCCCTGAACGACGTTCAGAAAAGAGGTAGAATGGCCACTTTTACAATAGGACGCTTATAGATGCCTCGGGCAGTTTGCACGGTGACCACTCGAACTTTGTCATCCGGACCAGCGTGGACTGCGGTAGTGCGACCGACTAGCCACTTAGTAGGCGGTAGGTTCGGTTCCTTCAGCACAACAAGTGTACCTGCCGCGACGTTTTCTCTTGCAAGCTGCCATTTGTTGCGGGGTTGTAATGATGCGATGTATTCCAGGTGCCAACGTTTCCAAAACCCTTGCACCATAGCTTGCAGTTGCGACCACCGTTGCAGCCTGTTTACGTTAACTTCCAGAAGAGAGGGCTCAGGTACAGCTGTATGTGGTTCGCCGATCAAAAAATGAGCTGGTGTAAGTGGGTCGAGGCTATGGTCACTTAACGGGCACAGCGGTCGTGAATTCAAGATGCTTTCAATTTGCGAAAGTATTGTAGAGTACTCCTCAAAAGTTAGAACGCTGTCGCCAACCACTCGCCGAAGATGTAGCTTTATCGACTTAACATTCGACTCCCAAATACCGCCAAAGTGTGGAGCCGACGGGGGTATGAAATGCCATGATATGCTTTGGCTGGATATAAAATTAGCCAAAGCCTCGTCTTGACAGTGAGACAGAGCTAGCTGACGCATCTCGTCCAACTTCTTCTTGGCACCTTGGAACGTGGTACCGTTGTCCGAATATAAGTCTGTGATAGGACCTCGTCGTGACCAAAACCGCTTGAATGCTGCAATGAAAGTTTGAGTTGTGAGATCGCTTACAACTTCGATGTGAAGTGCCTTTGTCGATAAACACACGAAAATTGCGAACCATGCCTTTCCGATCTTTGATGTACGGCCAGAGGATATTTTTATAGATACAGGTCCAGCATAATCCAAACCAGTGTGACGAAAACAGCGAAGAGGTTGTACACGAGGTACCGGTAAGTTGGCCATTATTTGTGAGCTAGTGGCGCGGCGCTGAATAAAACACGGCTTACAACGAAACACAATTGTTCGCACAAAATTGCGTGCCGCCAAAAGCCAGTACTGTTGACGCACAATATGGAATGGTGCATCCACGCCAGTATGTAGATTGGTGACATGTACATGACGTAACAGA
>NW_016212762.1:0-1801 GCF_001687245.7 Rhagoletis zephyria | reverse complement strand
CCCTTTTTTTTTTTTTTTGCAACCCTTTTTTTTTTTTTTTTTTTGTTAACTGTCCCATGCATCCCACATCAATCGAAAGCGTGTCAGCATGCAGTCACGTTTTCTAGAAATTTAATTGACATTTCATGAAAGGAAAAAAACCAACAACGAAAAAGATGTGCGCGCATATGCTGTTATGTACATTTACATACGCAACTGTGCAGTAGCTTTTTGAATTCCTTAATCCGATTTTGTGGTTTCCCAAACAATCTACCCGTCGTCGAGCATTTCCGGCGCATAGCCACAAATTTAGCTTTAAGCGTATAGACCGACGAAGTCACTTTAAGAAAATTCAATTTCTCTGACTGAGTGTTGACTTACACACACACCATCCGAAAAACAAAATCCAAGTCAATTTCAAGGGGGGGCGAAATGAACTCACATAAGCTCTCATTACGTGCACTTTCACCCTCGTTTTGCATTTTGTTTTTCCTTCACTTTTCGTTTTTTGTCTATCCACTTTGGTTGTGTACGCAACTGCTTTTTTTTCTGCTGCTGTTTTGACCCATCCCCATCACCTTTTTCGCCCACGACTTTCGATGGCTTGATTAACTCACCGCCACGCAACCATTCACCAATATAGCCTAGTTATCAATTTCGACCATTAACCCCATTTCGTTGCTTTGGTGCTGCCAACTTAAAAGCAATCAAAATCATCGATATTGGACTTTGATAAGGCATCAGCGTCACACATAAGCACACCCACACATTGGAAAGGCATTGATCTCGGATTCAAGCGACTCACACTTGGTCGCACTGCACAGCTTCACTTTAGGATGGGTTATTTCTCTTTAATGCTAGTTAAAACCACAAGAAGGCTGAAGGCTGAATGTCGGGCAGATGTGGGATGGTTAACTTGGGGTTCCGGGCTATGCGCAAGCCAACAGCTGGGTTATGGGCAACACTAAATCCCAGCACAATCTTTGATTTAGAAAAACTGCCAGACAGGAAAGAAAACAATTTCAATCCCACAGGATGAGACCGCTGTGCGCACACACACACACACACACACACACACACACCCGCAACAAAAATATGTGTAGCAATCTCAATAAATAGAATCAAATTGGAAAATAAAAACAAAAGCCTCAAGAAGAATAAACAAAAACAACACAAAAGTGAAATTAAAGAAAACAACAAGACANACACATTGGAAAGGCATTGATCTCGGATTCAAGCGACTCACACTTGGTCGCACTGCACAGCTTCACTTTAGGATGGGTTATTTCTCTTTAATGCTAGTTAAAACCACAAGAAGGCTGAAGGCTGAATGTCGGGCAGATGTGGGATGGTTAACTTGGGGTTCCGGGCTATGCGCAAGCCAACAGCTGGGTTATGGGCAACACTAAATCCCAGCACAATCTTTGATTTAGAAAAACTGCCAGACAGGAAAGAAAACAATTTCAATCCCACAGGATGAGACCGCTGTGCGCACACACACACACACACACACACACACACACACACGCAACAAAAATATGTGTAGCAATCTCAATAAATAGAATCAAATTGGAAAATAAAAACAAAAGCCTCAAGAAGAATAAACAAAAACAACACAAAAGTGAAATTAAAGAAAACAACAAGACAAAAATAAACAAAAAAGCGATTGACTAGCAAAAAGGCACAACTTAAAGGAATGCAAGCGAAATAAGCAAGTAAGCAGGAAAAAAATGCTTGCTTCGAAGAAATCTGTAAACGTATGAGTATAAAGGCAAAACTCAATCCCCAAATGGCCTAGAAATGAACAAATGTGTATGGATGC
>NW_016212761.1:0-1801 GCF_001687245.7 Rhagoletis zephyria | reverse complement strand
TTTAAATAACAGTACGGTCCTGCAAAAAACCGAACGGATGGTCACCGTACATATACCGGAAAAGTCCTGGAAGAAATGAGCGCTCGCCCTCAGCACANCCGAACGGATGGTCACCGTACATATACCGGAAAAGTCCTGGAAGAAATGAGCGCTCGCCCTCAGCACAATTTCCAAATTCTGCATGATGACATTCCTTCTACCTCGAAAAGGGCAAAAACCCGTGCAACTTTTGACAAATTTAAAGAGGCAATAAATGAATCTGCAGAAACAGTTTTTGAAAAAATTAATACGGAAATACAGATTTTTTTTAAAAACGGTGGAACTCCTTATTTATAATGCTGTCCAGCATTCACGAAATACGGCAAGCAGCTCAACAGAGATTGTTNATGACATTCCTTCTACCTCGAAAAGGGCAAAAACCCGTGCAACTTTTGACAAATTTAAAGAGGCAATAAATGAATCTGCAGAAACAGTTTTTGAAAAAATTAATACGGAAATACAGATTTTTTTTAAAAACGGTGGAACTCCTTATTTATAATGCTGTCCAGCATTCACGAAATACGGCAAGCAGCTCAACAGAGATTGTTTTTTTAAATCCTCCGTTTAAAAAGTTACAGTTTTTATCTGCAGAACAGCGCGAACATATAATAGGGACAGTAAAGGCAATGCTTGAAGATAACTTAGGTAGAAAAGTACTTGAAAAAAAGAGCGCTCGCCCTCAGCACGATTTCCCAATTCTGCATGATGGCATTCCTTCTAACTCGAAAAGGGCAAAAACCAGTGCAACTTTTGACAAATTTAAAGAGGCAATAAATGAATCTGTAGAAACAGTTTTTGAAAAAATTAATACGGAAATACAGATTTATTTGAAAAAATCCGAAAACAAATGTGACAATGTTTCAAAATTTTGAGAGAAAGCAAAAGATTTACCACTTCTTAGAAGTCTTTCAAGCAAATTTTAAACATACCAGCTAGCTCAGCAATTAGTGAAAGAGTGTTTTCTGTGTCAGGCAGAATTCTGGAAGAGTAAGTATTGATACCAATTCTTTTTTATACTCGTATTAGATACATAAGTATATCTGAAATTTGTTAAAATAATAATAGTGCCTTCAGCCCTTGCTAGGCGTTTCGCCAAGCCTTTGTAATAATACTTGTGTGATAAAAGCCTATTTATATGAAATGCTATTTCTATAAATAAAGTTGCAATTTGAAAAATATGTCCGTGAGAAACCGTGCGTGAACGTGATTGACAAACATATAGCAGGACGTGAGTTTGCGTGAATTACAAAACCATAAACGTGAGCGTGCGTAAACGTGAGCCAAGATTACTCACGCGCCCATCTCTTATTTGAAATATTAAAAAAATTAGGCAATCGTGAAAAATCAGCATCTCCATCGAAACCGAGGAAAATGAACATTAAAACTCTTTTTTAAAATTTTTTATTACTTTTGAAAGTTGAGCCAATCTAGTGTATAGTTTATAAAACTTTTTATTAAACAAGTAAGTTTTAAGCAAAAAACACAACCACAACCATCTTTCCGATAAAAAAAATTATTGAAATCGGTGGTCCAAAGTTATGTGGTAGCAGGCCCGGCCGCCGGGGGGAAGTGGGGTTTGGGAGTTTAAGTTTTTTTTCGCTTTTTTCTTTGGAGATATGATCTGTCAAAGTTTGCATTTTTTCGTGATTCTGACTAATCAATCAGAGAATCAGTGTTGCCAGAACTTTTTGGGCCGACCGGCTAGATCGGCCACATCTTTCCGATAAAAAAAATTATTGAAATCGGTGGTCCAAAGTTATGT
>NW_016212760.1:0-1801 GCF_001687245.7 Rhagoletis zephyria | reverse complement strand
AAACAGATGATCGCAGCTGTGGCCCAGGATGACGTCTATTGCTAAGATACCTCACTTGTATTTGTACACAATGACTCTAGCTGTCCTACCTTCGCATGTGCAGCAGTAGTTGCGACCCCGTACGAGACCGGACTAGCCAGAAATAGTCAGAATCAGTCAGATTTTACTGGAAATCGATCCCGTACTCGGTTCTCTGACTATTGTGAGGCAAAAAAGAGAGTAAATAACGTCCTCTCTCTGTCAGAAGTTACCAGTTTTAGTCCGAAGATTTTTTGCTTGTAAATTCTGGTAAATGTGTCAAACGATCAGCTGTAGTGTGTTAGGCAACAAAATTGTAAACAAGAGAAAAGTACACTCTGCTAATTTATGTTGGAAAGTATTTAATCACTTGTTTAAGTGGATTCTAATGAATTTGAAAGTATTTTGTTGGTTATTTACATGTGTGAGCTGAGTGTGTTTACATACAAAATAAGCAAAAATTTACAACTAAAATTTGGAGGTTAGGTTTAAGTTGACAGAAGTTACCATTTTTTAATAAAAAGCGATTCCGTGCTTTTCATTGTTACTCTCTCGCTCTGAGCGAATTTTCATTTTTTGACAGTTTTACTAGTTTTAGTCCGAGGAATACGGGATTGCACCTAGTAAATTGATGACATAAACGAAAAATTTGTTGCCAACTAGCCCCAATTAATCTTCTAGTGCTGACAGATATCTTCACTGTGAAGATTTTTTGGATGGAGTTTTATTTTGTTGTAATTAGGTGCGTTCGTTTAAAATCTCCAGCAGAAACCAACCAACTGCCAAATTCCGGCGAAATGTCATCTGTTCGCTCACAAGAGAGAAATATCCAAAATAGTACGCGAACAGAAAATTTGCAGAAACTTGCAAGTTAGACGAACAGCTGATATAATTTTTGTTTACATTCAAAAGTGTAAAATTTAAAACGTACGAAAAGTTATCACAAAGTGTTATACTGACACAGTTTATTGATTAAACAAATAACTACTTATTTCTTACAAGTTTAATTAGTCGCATTTTGTAATTTTTAACTTCCAAACCATCAAATTCAATTTTGTGATTTGCGTAAATGCCAACCAGCTGTTTTTGATCAGCTGTTTTCCTGTTGGCAAATTGCTGTTGGCAAAAATTTTTCCAGCAGAAACCAGCAGCTTCCCCTCAAAATGAAATGTCACTTTGCTCTCTCAATTTCCCCTACTTTGCAAGTTTTTTGCGTACACGAACGCAAAAATTTGTAAGTTTTGGTTAAACATGAACAATTAACAGCTACGCGAACGAACCTATTGTCTTCATGGGAAGATTTTTCTGATTGTTTATGAAAAATATCTTCATTTTGAAGATAAATTTTCACTTTTGCCAACACTGCTGCTCGAATAAATTGCTGGATCAAAATCGTACAAGTTAAGGTTCCTCATTTAAAACTAAGAACGGCAAAGTTTTAATCTTTGTCGGAACAAATTCGCACCGACAGCATCGCACAAGTGTGTGGATACCTTTATGCTGAAAATCAAATCTATACTTGCGGCCTCTGGGTGCCACCAAGTGAAACTAAAATAACGGGAAACGGAGATTCTTTCGTCCCAGCAGAGCTCCCCAAGTGTTTTACTTTAGTAGAGACATGCTCCAGGCTACGAAAAGCTTATTTTTCTCCCTCTATTTTTAGTACTTGCACTTGCAACCCTAAACGCTGCAGCAAACGAGACATAAACAAAACGCCTCTCGCTTCGATCTAGCAAAAACTAGTGAAAAATTTATAATAAATTGTGAAAAAGTGTCGAAAATA
>NW_016212759.1:0-1801 GCF_001687245.7 Rhagoletis zephyria | reverse complement strand
GCACATGACAATTAAAGTAAAAAGGGCGATGTGCTTATGCTACAATAGAGTTTTTTCTCTGGCAAATGTATGAGTCGTTAATTTTCTCAATAACTCAAAATTAGCCTTTATTATCCTAAACTAATAGCGGTACACAGTCCAATCTTATAGAGTGCCGAAGCGTAGTACACTAGGCTTTGTAGACTTAATGAAAATAAGACTACCTAACGTACAGAAAGTAAGGAGCATGGAGCTCCGATGCATCGCCTACCAGTTCACTTTTACTTTTCTTGAGAGTCCGCATGCTTTCGATGGCGCTGTTGCATGGTGATGTGAACTTCTGCCCCAGGTCATTAATCGAGCTTCAGTAAGTAGCTCCTGCAGTTTCTTATCGCAGAAGTTCCAGTTCGTCCATTGAAATTCCTAAAGGCAAATATATGGTCCGAAAAGGAGGGAGCATCAAGAGCCCTCCAGTCATAAATAAGTACAATATATCATAAAAGAAGAGACCATTTGGTGCAATCCGAGCCTTGCAGCATCACAAATTCCAAAAAATGTCTACTCCAACAATTGCTCTGCTTACTTTACTTCGCAAATACACAATTCAAAAGTCAAAAAATCCTACAATGCTCACCTCTTTTCGCCACAACTGTGTTAATAGGTTTCTGTGTGAATAACAAGTTTTATTGTTCCAAGCACTTCAGCGACAGATTGTGTCAGTGAATTGTGAATGAATAATGTGAATAATTTCCGTCAAGAGTTGCAACGCAATTGCAATTTCAAGGGACGTCAAGTTAAAAGCAAAGAAAGCTACTAAATGTCGCGTAGGGATCAGAGACACGCATACATGCAAACATACAAGTGCATAAATACCCTGCAGTGAAAAGCTGAACCAGTATGCACAAATACCAGTTCATGAACTATTATTTAATTAAAGATAAAAGACATACTCGTTCAATATGATTCATGAACCATAATTATATTAGTTTCTCGTAGAAAAGAGTAAACTAGTTGGTGGAAATTCTAGGTAAAAAACTGGTATTAAACGGGGAAGTCATACCAGTTCGTCATGGACTATAATTATACCAGTTCTCCGCAGTGAAATGCCAAACCAGCCAGTATAAATACTAGTTCATTAACTAGTATGGGCCAAAGCGACGGCCTACCATTTCGACGATTTCGAACAACCTATGCGATTAGCGACATCTGACTTTGAATTGCCACAACCAAAACCAAAATGCGGTTAATTGCTTTGCGAGTGAAGACTACCAATTCTGGTTCTGACGGCATTATGCTTTTCGCGGGGGATGAATAGGCAGTCTATCCTGTCAACTGGTATGATGCTACTAGTATTTCTATTGATAGCGTGCTGATGCAGGAGCGGACAATTGACATCTCCTATGACATCGCCATGTCAAAAATACCAGTCGCTAACATTAAAAAAGGACACAACGTGAACTAGTTTGGGCTGAAACGCAAACTGGTAGCATTCTGGTTCACAACTGGTAGTTTTCCCTGCAGGGTAATGTCGACGACAACGCTATCTAACTAACTAACACATACATGAAAGGGTGTTGCCTGGCATAAGTAAACATAAGCTCCGGGAGTAAAAAGAGTTANATTTTGTGACAAGGCGGAGATAATAAAACTTCGCATATGTACATAGATGTATACCAGGATACATACATTGGTGTAGTAATAACAGTAAGAGCAATGTGTTTTGGTTTCTACTTAGGAGGGTGGTTAAGGCACAGCGCACAATGCAGCAATTCGTGTTGTTGTAAAATACTTGCTAACTGCTATCTGTTTGTGCATTTTTGTC
>NW_016212758.1:0-1801 GCF_001687245.7 Rhagoletis zephyria | reverse complement strand
TCGCTGACGTCATAAAATACTTTTGTTTACATTCCCTGTTGCCAACTTCGTGCTTTTCGCACCAAATTTAGTGGGTATTCAAAATTCGAACATTTTTGAGTTTGGTGCTTGGCCCGTTTTTGGTGCTTTTGTTTTTAGTTTGAAGACACCAAATTAGAAAATCTTAATAAAATGGAATCAAAATTTATAGCAATCGTAAGTGTGGTAAGCAACTTTACAAAAATTTAAACTAAATCATGGCACAGTGACAATCATAAGCGACAACAAAATATGTGGCAGCACCTTCAATCATGCCAGAAGAAATCAACCGTCGTGCAAGAAACATTGATTTTTATTAAATGGAATCGGCATCCTTACAGTAAAATTATGTATGCATATAAAGTCTATAAAATACACCAATAAAAATTTGGTGCTTTTTCAAATTCAAAACTTGGCAATACTGCCTTTTGTCCGATGCTTCCTCTTTTTCTTGTCGAGCTCGTCTTGCTCTCTCATTCTGGTATTTATTGACGTCACGGCCAGTTGCTCTCAGCTCGATTGGCGCAATCTTGTATTCTATCATTCTTGATGTGCAGTATGTGCCCACCAAGACGCGATTGACAGAAACTCCAACACATTCACAACGAAAACTAACATATATGCAAAATTTTATATGCCAGTTTGGCTCTGTAGGGAATGACTGTCATTTGATCGATCAAGTGAGTGTCAATGCTGATAGAAGTAACGGTAGTTGGTTGCCATAGTAGCCACAAGATTCACTAGGGCTGCATTTTGTGCTCAACAAAAGTAGTTGTACCTGCCAAATAATGTCGAGTACTGCAGTACTTGGATATAATTTTCAACTTAATTAGATTAATTTTAATTTTATCATTATTCGACCCCGCTCATAGCAAAAGTAAGTAAACATAAAAGTTTTCATTTCATATCATACACATTCTTTTGATATATAAACGTAATAAATAAAACCGTATTTTAAAGTACTTGGTACTGAAGAAGTTCAAATGCGCACATCAACAGAAAAAAGAAAGACCCGAAACGAAAAGATGCTCAAAACTTAAAGTGCTGTGGAAAAATAAAGATAAGTTTTATAAAATATTTCATTTAAAATGAATAAAAGAGCTTTTAATACCGCCATGAGCAAGAAAAACGGATTTACGAATCCAATATTAAAAAATTGCATCGCATCGCCAGTTCTCTACCACTGCGGTCCTATTGCGCTGTGGATTTAATAGAAACAAAATTAAAAGATCCAGAGTGTGCACAAGCCATGATAATGAATTATATTATAACATATACATAAATTTTTAAAGGTCAATTACATATATCAAAAATAAAAGGTGTGTCTGAGGACGTAGCCAGCGGTATTAAACATTCATTTTCGGACGAGGCATTGCTGCAGCTTAACTGTGACGGCAGATGGGAGAGAAAACCACTAAACAAACTTATACTGGTTGACACAATCCTACGAGGTAATATGTACACATATTAGGGACACAACAAGTTCTGACCATTTATTTTTTCGTTATTTATTTATAACTATATACCTATATATAAACCTTTTTAACATACTTTGTCAAAAATTCTCAAAAATCGACGCAAGTTCTTAAATAAATGGTCAAAACGTATAAATAAATAGTATCCCTAATTATGTGGCTACTACCGTATACATATGTACATATCTTTTAACAATACAAATTTTTTGATAATCTATTTCAATCCACTTAGATGCATTTAAAAAGAAAGGTCCGGTTTAGTTCGAAAAGAAATCAGGAAGGCAATTGAGCTCAATGTAATGTTTAAT
>NW_016212757.1:0-1801 GCF_001687245.7 Rhagoletis zephyria | reverse complement strand
CACATCGCAAAAAAATGTTAAAGTTTTCGCATTCTAATGCATATGTATACATAAATACATATTCACAGCTATATAAATTAAACATATGCATGTATGTATGTCTATATGTATGCCTGTGTGACGTAACGTATACGCAATTTTTTGCGTGCGCGTGTAGAATGGAATGTTTACTTATTCAAGAAACAAATTTCCATTATTTCGTGTGTGTGTGTGTGTGTGTGTCCAAGGAATTTTGACATCTGATACTTCACCAGCCTGTTGCCTCACTCTTTCCTCGAGAAATAATGGAACGGGTATACATATATTTCTGTTGCAAGCATGGGGTGCCTTGTGCTCTATTTTCACAACTTTCGAAAACCGTAGTAGAAATTTCTTAAGAACTGCGTACTGCCTCTAGAAAATTTTACACAAGAAATTCAGAATTTGATTGAAAAACGTCCTATCTCAGAAATTGGTTGAAGATCGTCCTATCTCAGCTGCTGATTCAAAAACGCCCTATCTCAGCACATTTTCAATGTATTTTCAAATGAGATGGGGTGGCTTTCATAAAAATTCTGAAATAGGACGTTCTTCAATCAAATTCTGAAGTGGGGCGTTCTTAAAAGTTTTCTGAGATAAAGCGTTTTCGAACTGGCTGCCGAGATATGTATGTAGATCGATCTTCCACTCAGGTGACAATATGTACATATCTACAAGTTCATTTTTTTTTGTAATTTTCTTAACAGAAGCGAAATTAATAAATTCTTCAAATATTACACAAAGTTCACAAAAAATTAAATTTCAAAAAAAAATTTGTCAAAATTTCAAAATTTTTATTCAGAATTTTCAGAACATTTTCAGCATGTAGTTTTGTTTTTTAAGTACAAAGCACTAGTTTCAAGTTAAAGCTAAAAATTACCATTCAGTTTTGAGATTTTTTTTTGTACTTGATGACCTATACTAATATTGTATGGGCCACAAAACTGCATACTCGAAAATTTTCTAAAAACTCTGAACAAAAAGTTTGAAATTTTGATGAAAATTTTTTGGAATTTAATAAAAATAAAGTAGGTTTAAAAAGCGTTATAAATTGACGTTTTCATACATTTTTCAATTTATGAACCTTTTGTAAAGCTACTTTATTTTTTTGAAGAAGGCTATACAACTTTTATTTATGTGGCTTCTTTATGGATCGAATTGCATATATGTATATATTTTAAATTAAAATTATTAAAAATAAGTAAATAAACACAAGTCTCGAACAATATCAGTTTGAGCCTATTATTTTGACCACANGCTAGAATTTTGTACGCGTGAAGATAAGAATTTATACATTGTAGACGACACACTTAATTGCGACCCGCTCAAACTACAAATATGGCTACACGTGACTTCTTCAAGTGCTCATTTGTAAACGTATCTGAATACTTAAGTATATGCATATGCATGTGCATACGTATATATATTAACTCATGCATGCCAATTTGACTTACAAAGTACTACGAAAACGGGCACTAAATTTTATTATCAAAATGCATAAAGTCCTTGAACTGTGTATTTACATTTTCAAAGTTTGCTCTTGAAAGAGCCACATGCATACATAAATACATATTTTAAAATAGACACCAGACTCCAATTTTCATATCCTTATATTTACATTTATGTATGTATATCTAATCTTCAATGAACCCTGGAGATATCCTTAAAAAAAGCAGCATCAAAATTATGTATTATTTGAACGACAGGAAACGATTTTTTGACGCTTGATTTTGCGTATGTACATATCGAGCCCTAACCGCCAAAATAACGTTAGCGACATTTT
>NW_016212756.1:0-1801 GCF_001687245.7 Rhagoletis zephyria | reverse complement strand
TTTAAGATTATCTGAATAGGCATTATCTCCGAGAGGACTCGTATAAGGTGGCAACCTATTCGAAATTAGTTACAAATCAATTAAAACATCATAATATGGGTATCAAATGGAAGATATTTTAAAGATCACTAATTCATTAAATATTTTAATAGGGTTGCCACCTATTTTGAATCACATATTTATTTAATTTTTTGTTAAAAAAGGGTAAAATATTACTATTTATGGGTATCAAGAGAAGGTCCTTAAACAATGCTTTTCCTATATACAAAATCTTATCCCTTAGGATAATAATGTAAGGTTGCCACTTGTTTTCAATTCTACACAATTTTTCNGTGTAAGATTGCCACTTGTTTTCAATTCTACACAATTTATCTGTCGCAATATGGATATCAAATGAAAGGTATTGTTGAGAGCTTTGGTCAGAAAATATTTTCCATTAGGGTTGCCACGCTTCTAAGTAATACAAAATTTTATCCCTTAGGATAATAGTGTAAGATTGCCACTTGTTTTCAATTCTACACAATTTATCTGTCGCAATATGGATATCAAATGAAAGGTATTGTTGAGAGCTTTGGTCAGAAAATATTTTCCATTAGGGTTGCCACGCTTCTAAGTAATACAAAATTTTATCTTTCTAATTTCAATCAACATATTTTTATGTATACACAGTACATAAGCGCTCAAGATTTGTACCATTTATTCCCTCCTATTTCGGAATAGGGTTGCCACCTAAATTTTAGAATAAGGAATTTACTTAATAGATATCGAAATCCATTTTTTTTCCAAAATATCTTTTTAAAGCCATCCAAATCTTGAAAACTTTAAAAAGTTTATGCACTCCGGGCAAAGCTCGGTCAACCTGGTACTTTTGCTTAAATGCTCCATCTCGATGAGCACGCCGCCTGCGGGGGTTTTCCGAACAGATCGAATTACGGTCTCCGTCTTCTCAGGTTGGAGCTTACCACGTATCGTTCCCAGCACCTCTGCATAGGTTTTGCCTTCAGCTGGCTTAATGATTAGTTTGGCGAGACTCTTCTTTTTTCTCACCCTCTTCTTTTTTTTCGCGGCTGGCCGCCTCGCCCTTATTGACCAAGGGTTCACCTGGCGCTGGCCCTGGCTTGGGCTTTCTGCTTTTTATATCCGTTTTCCATTAATTATCTGGTACGGTTTTCTATGCACTATTATTATTATTACCATTATTGTTATTAGCATTGTTAATAATAATATTCTTACTACTATTATTATTATTATTAGTTTTTTTTTTCTTTCCGGCTCGCCTGTAGGGGAGTCCGATTGAGTTCGAGCTCTCTTTTGCGAGCCAGGTCCAGTTTTCTGCAGCTCGGAAAGGGTAGACCCCTTCCGGCGCTGCTCTCGGGGGTAGCTTAGTATATTTAGGCTCGCCTCGATTTGGGCCATACCCGTTATTATGTCCATGGACACATTTTTCTGCTTGGAGGCAGCACTCTGCATGTTCTTGAAGACGAGCCGAATCTGGACCAATTGCTCATTTTCATTGCCTTCGCAAGTGATCAGATCAATATGGAGTGATAACTCGTTCACATAATTGATAGGCTGAGTCTGCCGCTATCCATTGAATACCAGAGAATAATTTTCTTTCCCTCTGAAAAGAGCACAATTTCGAAATATTCGGGCGTCATGAACGCTACCAGAATGCCCCACTACCACGTTGCGAATTCGTAATCTGTAGTCGCATACAACCTGCGCTTTGATCGAGTAGCAATGGTTTCTCCAAAAAAAAGCTGTGTGATACTGAACAGGTGCTTCTGCTAATTTCAGCTCC
>NW_016212755.1:293-1801 GCF_001687245.7 Rhagoletis zephyria | reverse complement strand
GCCGCGGAGGAGAGGTCCACCACGTGCTGCTGCTGCTGCTGGTGCTCGAGGAAAAAGCTGTGCACAGTGGGCAACACCTCAAAGGCGAGGGCCAGCGGAAGCAGGCCAACGACCATCCACGGCTGCATGTGGTACATCATGTCCAGGGGATTGCTCAGCGCTGGAGAACAGGCAAAGGGGTGGAATTGGAAGAAAAGAAGAAAAAATTCGCAACGTCATTTGGATTGCATAGGAGCTAGAGCTAGAGCTGCTGCTGCCTCATTTTCCAAGGTCAAAGATCCTCGATACCCAATACTGTTGTGATGACTCAGGACACCACTGATAACGTCATTTACGGATCACCCGCTAGCGAGGCTACGAGAACACGCTGGCTCTCAATTTCAGTTAGTTGACGTTTTGCTCCCGTCTGAGCACGTTGTCTCCCTCTCTCTCTCACCCTTTTCCCTTTCTTCTCCTTCCCATCAATAAATCCATTCTCAATGTTGATCATGCTTCTTTGGCCCCTGGCCGTGGGCCCGCTTTGCACTGCGGTTGTACTCGCGTGTGCTGCGTTGCGATGGTCGCCGTTGTCTGCTCGAGAGCTGTGGGCCAAGTTGAGCCAGCTCACTAAAACCTATCTTTTCGCCGTCTACCTAAGCCTGGTCGTGCTCTGGTTTGGAGCTGTCTATTTGACCCGTCAACTGATAGCCGAATCAAAACACGTTATCAGCACGATCCTGCCACTGAGTGCTGATGTCATCTCGTGGGGATCAAGCCTGGAAGAGCAGCAGCGACTTGCTCTGGCTGGAGTCATCATCATTGCGTTTTTGATGTTGATTGTTGTCGTCATCTTGAAGCAGCCGTCTGGGACAGTACGTGCTGGAGGATCTGTAAACCTAACTTTCGCACCACTTGATGAACTGCAATTCAGTGTTTGGGAGAAGAGGCTAAAGTTTGCCCTGGCCCGCGAGAAATTGCTAGTTGCCATCGAGTCGAAGTTATCAGACTCTGACGAGCGAAACATGGCCGCCTACCAACTGATCGTCAACTCTGTGCCGCAGCGTCTGGCCGGAGAAGTCTTACTCACAAGCAGCGCTTTTGACGCATTTGCCTGTCTCAAGAAGAAGTATGGCAAACTGAGCAGGGACCAGATCAAGGCGTTGACAGAGAACATCGAGCGGAAGAAGCTTGAAAAGCTGGACCATGAAAGTGTCAACAAACATGTAGAAGCCATCGAGTGCTGTCTGACTCAACTTCGATTGGCGGGGCAAGAAGTGGATGACGCTGAGGCTGTCTCCCTCCTGAGTAACTCACTGCCCAAGACGAATGACTGCGTCAAATTGTTTGCCACCGGACTGGGCACTTATACTGACTTTAGCCATGCTGTGCGAGTTTTCAAGCGCCAGTGCCACGAGTGGAATGGCGAAGGACTGCTGCTCGAAAACACTGATGGTGTGGCGTTGGCAACATCTCAACGCGGCGGCGGACAATATCAACGAGAAGCCAGGAAGTGCTTCGCTTGCGGCAAA
>NW_016212755.1:0-187 GCF_001687245.7 Rhagoletis zephyria | reverse complement strand
AATAAAGAAAATATTACTTCTTATTTTGTGTGTCCTTTCAATTCGAGTGACTACATTCTCGATTCCGGATCATCAAACCACCACATTGTGGATTCGAGAAAGTTTGACCGCTTCGACCGACGAGAAGAGTCAGTGACTGTAGCCAATGGGGCCGAAAGTCAGGTGCTTGGAACGGGTGATGCCAGGC
>NW_016212754.1:0-1801 GCF_001687245.7 Rhagoletis zephyria | reverse complement strand
GCAGGCTACAAACGGACAACAAATTGAAACGATCGGTTGAGATTTCAACATGTGTGGCGAGGTTTGCAAAAATGTTCATGCCTTTCAAACTAATTTTAAATAATAAAAATATTATTGAAAGATCTGGCATGTTCCTATTACTTTTTTATTTTTCGTCTCAATAAAACATTAAAGTGCATATTTCAAACATCGTTTTTAAGGAAGATTTTGTGAATTTGCAGGGGTTGCAGTTTTATCGGAGTGTCGGGAAAGGATTTTGGTCCCGTCCCGTCCGCCTTATTTTTAGAGATCTTCCCGATACTGCCCATCCCGTCTAATTTTAAATCAGTACCGTGGGTCCTCTCACTTCAGAGAGTGATTTTGCTGTTTGACATTTTTACAGGAATTTACACGAAAAGTATCTTTTGGATCAGGGCTATTATATCATCCACACATATGTATGAATATATTTATTCATGTATGTTCATCAGTTATCAACGGTCCCAGTTAAAATGATTTCAGTATTTATTTAAATTTTCGCCTTGCTTGTTTATCAATAGACTACTAAACCTATGCCTAAAACCATCTACGAATATCAAAACCAGTTGCAACAACACAGTAGAAATCGGTCGTATGCATTCATGAAGAATGCTTGCTATATGAGTGAATTAGTGTGAACAATTCATGCGTAGTCATGAATTTCCACAAATAAATTCAAATTCTAGCGAACTGCAAGCGAACGTACGTTGTTGTTGTTTTAAGTACATTTCTTGACAAATTTGAAGTGGAATTTTTGTAATACTTTCAGTTTTGTACAAAAATTTTCGTGAACGGACGTGTTGTGCGATACTGTTTTCAGCATTAACGGGCTTTTACAAGATATGGATTTGCATATGTAAATGCTACTTTTTTGTATGTCCCCGTATATTAAAATGTATCAGAAAAGTAGCATTTACATATGGCGGTATATATCTTGTATGAATGCTTTAATGCTGTTCCATTAATGCATTTTTGTATGTTTGAAACCTTAATACAGCCATATGCATACACCAGTAGTACAAGTGTATGGTTAGAGTACGCATACGCTCTGAGAAACCACGCGTGTTAAATGGAAATGAAGGTTCATTTATACTGACATGTATACACAGTAGCAAGCTCATGCCACCAACAGCGATGTCGTATGCATAACTTTTCTTCTGGGAAATGATTTCATCCATATGTATGTGTACATATATGTAGGTACAAAGCCGTAAGCATGGCGTTTGCATAATCGGAAGTAATAATCAATTGTACCGCATTTACTCTTAGGCTATCTGCACACTTGTCGTCCAATCATAGTTGCATTATCGTCTCGCCCTGAAATTTTGAGCCGAGCACATACATTTCAAAGGAGATCTGCACACTTGTCGTTATCGGCTAGTTATCGGCAAATCGTAGAAGATGCAGAAACGGATAAGTACGGCACTGTCGTTTGCTAATCGTTGTGCACGCATTGTTTGTTTACATTTTATGGGGAAAAATTAGTGAAAAAGTTATTATTTGCATTAAAATTGCATAAAAATTAGAATTTTTTGCATAAAATCTGTGGAAATTATTAAAAAGTGGATAATTGCATTAAACTTCAATAAATGTGAACGTTTTAACTATAAGATATGACGAAATTGTAAAAAGTCTCTGTGTGCATGCACAAAACACATTTCAGGAAAAGAAAAGAAGAGATATTATTGAAAAATTATGTCTAGAATTGTTGCAGCACAGTCTATATTTGAAAATTTGCAGGTTTTTATAAATATATCGCGAAAATATCAACCAGATAAACAGA
>NW_016212753.1:0-1801 GCF_001687245.7 Rhagoletis zephyria | reverse complement strand
TTGGAGTACTCCTTGGTTCTTAGGGAGTACTCTTTACCCGCATGCATGGAGTAGTCGCGATTTTTGCAGGGCAACAACACACTAACACATAACAAGCTATGAGTTGGATTGGCTTGTTTGAAACAAGTGTGAATCATACTTGCGCTTGTATTTTTTTCAAGTAGCTTGAAAACGTAAATGAATCGGCTTGTGCAGCACACTGGTATGTACATAAATATGCATATCGTCGTTTAAAGTACAAAACCGCGTATCAAGATAATGCAAAACCGCGTATTTGAATTATGTAAATTATTTTCTAGAGAGTAAAAACACTCATATTTCAAAATGGTTCTCTTTTTTATAAAGTAATCGCATTTCTGGCTAGTATATTTCAGAACGAATAGATACGGATTGAGCCAAGAGCTTGTGTGAGCAAATCCAATTTTCGGCAGCCAATGTCAGTTACGCGGTTTTGTACTTTAAACTAGCGATGGGCATAATGTGCAGATACGGGCAAAATGCCCAAACGTGCATACCGCGGGCAAATGTGCAAACCGTTGGGTAGATGAGGTGAGGTAATTATGCCCGGGGGGAAAGAGAAAATTTTGCGCGAATTGCATCTGTATGTGTGATCGGAATGAGAGAAAAAGTATATGTGAGTACTCACGAATGTGAGACCCCATGGCTGCCAACTTTCCTAAAAGCACCAAAACTTGGGACAAATCAAAACATCAAAAAACTTTTTCTGTAAAATTTAATATGCATTTTTACAACATTAGTGATCGGTCCAAGATATAAGTATTGTTGTATTTATCAAAAACCAAAATAAATAGTAACGCACTAATAGCGATTTTAAACTTATAGAACCAATTGAATTTTCACTTTAATTCAATCAAGATATATATTTTATTTGAAACAATGCATTTATACACATATGTATGTACATACTTATGTGTATAAAAAGATTTTCGTATACAGAATAAAATGCACTAAATAAGCACTGAACATGACGGGAAAGGTATCCTAATAGTATTATATAGTCGTCGAATATTTTTAGGTATCTTCGGCTCAGCTAACATGAAAAAGCTGCATGTATGCATATCTATATATTTTTGATGATTTGAAGATTTTAATTCGACATTCTTTTGAGCAATTTTTATACTTTATTTAATGCCACAAAATCCCAACACTGGTTATAAAACCATTTAACGAAGTTCCAATATTGTTTTTGTTAAAAAACTGATGGTTTTTTATAAACATATGATCTCTAATTTTATCAAATAAAGTTTAACTGCTAAATTATAAAAGAAACTTTTTTTTTCATAAGAGTTTACAGAATTTAAATGATTTAGCAGGATTCTAGCGATTTTTGTTTATTAATCTGGCGGGACGGCAGAAACAGAAATGGCAACACTGGTGGTGAGTATCGACTAGCTTGTTGGCATATTAGCTGTTTTGCAAGAATGATAGAATACAAGATTGCGCCAATGAGAAAGGATTTTTGAACGTAATTCTTGCGTGACGTCATCTTGGTGCAATTGCGAGAGAGAAATGCCAAAACGCATATAAAAATATGTAAACAATGCAGAAAAATGTGTTAATTTTAATATTACATGGCCCAATTTTGCAGGAATCAATAAATAAACAAAGATTGATTCATTAGGGACACGTAGCAATAATTTTGGACAATAATAATAATAGTAGCAATAATTTTTGCCACTGCACACTTCGTTTTGCTTTGTTATGTCTCAATAATTGTTTAAAACCACGCAGAAATATTAAAATTGTTATTTAGTTTTTTCGTATGCTCACAATCAACAAT
>NW_016212752.1:0-1801 GCF_001687245.7 Rhagoletis zephyria | reverse complement strand
AACAATAATTGCTTCGAATAATTTGGGGATAGCGGAGAGTTTCGCTATGCCTCGATAGTTTTCTATAGAGGACCTGCTGCCGTTTTTGTGAAGTGGTATTATGAAAGACTCCTTCCAGGCTGACGGAAAATGTACATACATGCGTGTGTAATGTTGCATAACAAGCCAATTAATTCAATCATTTGTTTTCTTTTGTTCTGTCAACTCCGTTAAATTAACTGATTTTATGAACTAATACATTTATTTGTAATTTTTTATAGAATCGGCATCGGCATCGGTACCTGAAAAAAAATTGGAATCGGTCGGACTCTACATATAAGTACGCTTCACAAGTTAGGGACAGAGTCCGAAGATGTTGTGTAACCGCTGGGTATGTCACTTTCAATGGGCAAAGATAAAGAAGCAAACAGTTAAAGAAACGTAATGCTCAGCCTAAGCCTGCGTTTCGAGATTTATTCAAACTAATTTGAACTAAAAATTAAAATTAATTGGTGAAACCAATCGAGTTTTTAAAATTCAAACAATGTTTTGGAATGGTGTGCGAAGTTTGAAACTATGATGTGGCTTTAGGTATCGAGTTATGTAAAGTTTTATTAAAAATTTACGAAAAAGGTAATAAAGAAAAACATTGTGAATATTGTAGATAAATCTACTGTGAGTCACTGTATAAAGCCAGGCTGCCGGTATTTTATAATAAATTAAATTTTGTAATTAGTGAGGCGAATCCATAACTACAAATGGAAATTTATAACTTACAAATTGTGCTAGCGCAAAAGATTGTAAAAATAAAATACAGCAATATGTATGTCCTGAAAAATAATTGCTTTCCATTAATTTATTAGTTACATAAACCAGGTAAAAGAATTTTGGCTGGATAAAACAAAAATCCTGACTTAGCAAATAAATAATTTTAGCAAGTATGACAGCATATTTCACAAAAGAAAACCTTCAAACCGAAAACTTCATTTATGCTCCACATAAAAAAAAATGTTTCTCGTTTCGATGCTTCGGTTATCACTAAACATTGTAATTCGAATTATTGTGCTTTCAAAAAATGTGTACAATTAAAAAAAAAAATTGTAACATGGATTACATAGATACACCTATGGGGGGCTAACTCAAATTCGACAGTTAACTTTCAATTTTTGTACTGAAAACCTGCAGTTAACTGCCGAATGAGAGTTAACTCGTCACTGTACAAACGGCCCATAATTTTGGTTATTTTTTTATAAAAATACATCTCACTATCTGACAAAGGCCATATAAGTGCAAATTTCAAACTTTGTTGAAAAATTATAAAAATTCAACAAAATTTTACAACAACAACAAACTTTTTACTAAGAATTTTGTGAACAAATCTAAGTATGTAGCTTAAGAATGTGCAAGTTGAAGAGATCGCGTTGATTTTTGATGACTTTTTTGGGGGATGGTGTTATTATTTATAAATGTGTGATACCATAAAGAAAAAAATTATCAAAGATCAACGCGATTTCCTAGCCAATTGAAACTTGCACTTTCTTAAGCTAGAAAGTAATGTGCTATAAAATTGCATACTTAAATTTTTTCCCAAAATACTTAGCAAAAAGTTTGTTGTAAAATTTTGTTGAATTTTTTACATTTCTCTACAAAGTTTGAAATTTGCACTTATATGGTTTTTATTAGATAGTGATATAGATATATACACATATGGCCCAAACATCGACTCGGACCACTATCTTGCTGCAGCCAAGATACGTACCCGCCTCTATGCACCAAAAAATGTGCGCCCAAACATGCAAGGAAAGCTTAACGTCGAAAAGCT
>NW_016212751.1:0-1801 GCF_001687245.7 Rhagoletis zephyria | reverse complement strand
TGCTAGCGCTGTGCTTTATATTTCTTAGTACAATTAGTAGAAATTAATCCAGAAGTTTTCCGTTTCATTTCGCATGGCATAAGAAAATATTGTCTTTGCCTTTGTCTTTTTATTTTTTCCAAGTTTTCCCTATCCTCTCTTCAACTCTTCTATTGGTACTCTCTTTGAAGCTTCCTGTAGCATAAAGTAACTGCTACTGTAGAATCGGTTATCCCTTCTGTAGTTTTAAAGTCATCTATTTCCTGGCCTAAAATTCCTCCTATTCAAAAATTCTCAGTGCTATCTTCCGTGCTTTACCTGCGAGGCAATATCTTAACAAATTTTCAGCGTTGGTCCTGGTCAACAACCCTTTGTGTATCACTCAATCTTAAATGTCCCTAATTGATTTATACCTTCTTTTTCCTAAAATGTTGTACTGCTAGTGTTGCGGATTGTCATGCTTTAACCCAGTAGATAATTTGAAGCGCTAAAAGGCCTTTCTATTTTGTATGGCGTGGTACAAATTGAACGGCTTTTGCCTTCGTTAGCCATAGAAGGGTTTTCAGAAGTTATACATTCGGATGAATGGTAAATAGGAAAGGCCTTTCCATTCTAGAAAGCATGCAAGGAAGCCCTTTTTAGCACTTCTTGGATAAGCTTTTATGAATGGCTTCCCCCGAACTAAATTATCATCAGGGAAAGTTTAATAGAAGGACATATTTAAATCACTACCCTGCAAAAAAATGTGCGACTAATCTCTAAAGAGAGTATTCCGAGATTACTCCCAATCGGGTACAATTGGGCATTAATTAGTCGCAACTTGTCTCATACGGGTACTAATGGAGGTCAATTAGTCTCGACTCATCCCTTATGGGTATAATTGGATATCAATTATTCCCCAACTCATCTCTAACGACTACTATTAACGATTTAATGATATGTACGCTCTTAGTCAACGAAATTTCATGTGCGGCGTTGGCACACAGAGAGAGTATTCGCCTAACCAAACTGAGCAGCCCGGTTCGAATCTCAGCTGGCGCAAATTTTTATTTTTATTTTTTAAAAGTGACTAGTCGCCTTTTATACCCTTTCGGGTATAAAGGTGAACAATTAGTCTCTTCATAGGACATGCTCGAACAAAAGCGAACAGTTCATTCCATATAAAGAGATCAAAAGTGGCATTAGTCGCATGTTCCTTTGCGATTGCTCCCGGAGTCATCCCGGATTAGTCCCATTTTTTGCAGGGTACCTTCACGTACATATATACATACATATTTAAAAACGCTTTGAACATGAACATGTTACAGCAAGTACAGCAGTGCACACATCAGTGGGCAAGAGGAGCAACCACAACCGCAAATATTGCTTATGAATATATACCAAACTGTCAGACGGCCGAAGCTAAAATGCCTGAATGCATGGCACTGCTTATGACGCTGTCATTGTTGTTTTTGCTGCAAATACCTGTACCAAAAGTGGAAATGTCATTCGTTTTGCGCTTCAACGCCAGCCAAACAAATGAACCGAAAACAAAAAAAAAAATATTTAAGTTTTTGTTCGCCGATCAATTCAACCGAGAGAATTATGCCACACAACGCTGCACGTATGAAAATTGTTTTCGTCGCTGATAAGTAAGTTTTATTGCATTTTATATTGTTTCTGTGCGCCATGTGGCATGATCGCAAACAACGACGAAAACGCTGCACCACGACACCATTGCAATGGCCAACGCTGCTGTTGGCTGGATGCTTTTCCGACGGCTGCTGGTGGTTCATAATCAGGGTTGCCACTGACGAAAATAAATACTTACCATCTATTTTAA
>NW_016212750.1:0-1801 GCF_001687245.7 Rhagoletis zephyria | reverse complement strand
AGATAAAGAGTTGTTTCAATGAATGCGAGTGCGAATAAGTGGATTTTGCCAGCGTCCCAAAAATACGGGTACTAAATCTCAGCATAACAGAATTCGTATCCAGATCGAAAGGCCAGAAGCCAAATCGATCATATTGTATGCGTAATATGAGGAAAGTGCGCTTCGAGTGCTTTGGATTTACACAGTATACAAGGGCCAAAAAGAGACTGTCACTTTTCCGGAATATTCACCATTCGTGCCATACAACTGAGAGACTCTTTAACAAATCGACATATATATGTACTAGCAGACCAGGCGAACTTCGTCCCGACCGGAATAAATTTTTTAATTAAAACTTTCCATTGGCTATTTTTAATAATAACTCGACTCCAGCGCCACTTGGCAGCACGTTAATGCAAAAGTATCGGATCTTAATAGTAATAACTCAACTACAGCGCCAACTGGCAGATTATAGATTGTGAAACTAAACCACCTAGATGCCCACTCAAACACACATAAAAAATTTCGTTAAAATCCGTACAACTATTTAGGAGGATTTCAGTCACAAACACATCTACAGAAGAATTGTAAATACATTCACGCTTCCTTTTCAATTAGCCCCAATTCTCTCTATGAGTATGAGCTTGATTTCAACTACATACATATCTCCATACGAAGTTCCAGAACTCTACCATCAACACTCCCAGAGATATGCAGTATGAACAATTCGGAAAAAAGGTATCTATATTTTAATATGTACAGGCAGTAAGCTACCCGCGTACCAAATTTCAAGCAAATCGAACCATAAATACGATTTTTTCGAATGGATAGGTCATTGGTCCTATATAGTATGATCGATGTGTTAAGCTACCTACGTAAAAAATTTCAAGCAAATTGGATAGTCAGTTTCGAAGTTCATCGTGAACAATAACGTGACACTAGAATTATATATAAACGATGTATGTGAGCTGTAAAATCAAAGAAGTCGAAATACCTAATTGCGAAGAGCTTGAACTGCTAACAAAAAGGAAACGCGTTGCCGAATTTTATTGGAAAGTTAGAAGACTTTTGGAAGGTTTCAAGACCAGGACGAAATCCAGTAAGAACTACCACGGCAACCCATTGTCTTTTCTAAGCATTTCCAATTGACGTCATTTGGCATAGAAGAGAAATGGCTTGCGCGATATATTGCCTCAAAATTTTGCAAAGGGGCTCCAGCGCTAAACAAAAAGAAGAAGAACTGGACAATAATAATTCCTGTCATAGCTGTAGCTTTTGAAAAGATGCAGAAGAAACGGTAGAGAAGAGGACCTCAGTGAAGCTTCCAGATAAGTTTACCTTTGGCGTTGGAACAGAATAATAACCCACAACGACTTCTTTGTTTCTTTAAATTCACAGAAGTTAATTCAATATAAATTATTTCAAAATTGCGCTAATTGGCTATATGGATGAGCCTTCGTCGTTATGGANGTACCGCTTCTTTTTCCTTCTACCATCACAACGTCGCGACGTAGAAAAGAGTTCCCTCCGAGACCATAATGACCCATTGCGATGTCCACTGGGTTTCCCTATACCTATTCGTAAATGTCCTTAAACCATCTTGATTTTCTACCGAATCCTGGAGGACCCTCCAATGTAGTTTTCTCTAAGCTATCTAGGCTCTTGAAGAAGTGGTCCACCAGAAATGTAATATTCAGCACCTTTAACTTAATTCAAAAAAACAAAAAAAAAAAAAAGAAATCGTACACGCAGCACCGTAGTGTGCTTGCTTGCGACCTTTATAAAAAAAATTAACATATTTCTTATTTTGCAGTCTTATCAC
>NW_016212749.1:0-1801 GCF_001687245.7 Rhagoletis zephyria | reverse complement strand
ATTTTCGAAACTGAATTACTTGTTTTAGTTTTTTATAGTTTTTTTTTTTGTTTTTTTTTTGGTGCAGTTTGTTTTCGCTTTTTCGCCTTTTAGTTCGAAGCCATTTACGGGTTTGCGTGCAGTCTCCAATCAAGAATGGTGGAAGGGCAATTGAAAATATAAATATGTGTTTAAAATACAATAAAAAACTAAGGCAATGTGTATGTATGTACATTAGGGGGATCCAAAATAGCTAACCTAACGAATTTATGGCTTTAAAAGGACCTATTTACTGAGAAGAAAATTCTCCCATTTGGAAAAATTTTGATTTCAATTTTAAAAGGTGTCGGTGGGCATTTGAAATGTTCCGTTTAATTAACATGCAAAAAATTTGTTTTCATTGAAAATGTTATAACTAAGGCCCGGATTTTTATGCGCTAAAAAATCAAAAATATGCACTAAAAACAAGCAAAGTATGCAAAAAGACTTCTCGCATTTGTTTTGCTTTTTTTAATATTTTTTTACTTTTCATATTTTATTACAAGTTTGTAATTATTACAAGGATATATTATAATTTTTAGCGCCACGAACAACTCAATATTAACTAAATATATACATATCTAAGACTTTAAAATATGTAGGTATTAAAACAAATTAAGCACTTAAAGTAAAAAGTAAAAGATTAATTTACAATAAATTAAAAATACACATTTGTTGTCCATTTTTTTTTTCAATTTGCTTTGTTCAGAGCTTTATTGGCTAACAAGATAAATAGTGCTTTAAAGTTTTCAAAGTTAAAGCTTTCCTATTTGGCCGCAAAAATGTTTTGTATAAGGAGAACATTCTTTCTACGTCAACACTGGTGATTGGGGCGTACTTGAAGCAAGCTAGTTCATTGGGATTATAGCTATTAAGCAGGGATTTGTACATTTTCAGTTCAATAAAAGAATTTCCAGACAACACCGAAATGTACATATCTGTACAAATGTACAAGTCGTGTGATCCCTGCTTAACAGCTGTCACTTGCGGCCATTTGGCTACTTTGCACAACAGATATTCCCTTAAGTTTCTTAAACCCCTTATTTTTTTGTAGAATGGTATCCAGTTTTTCTTGATTGTTTGCCCTAGTTCACCCTGCACGCTTTGAATAGTAGTAAAAGATGTACTTGTTCAGCCAATGATTCCGCAAATTTTAAAAATATTTTTCCGCATTCGATATTAAATCGTCAACATCATTGAAGCGAGCCCTTACATCTTCGGCCACTCGGTGCATTGCGTGCCAAACAAGTAACGCGCAGTAACTTTGGGTAAAATAACTTCAGCCCCTTTGCTGATTTTACCATATCGAGCCCTAGCCGCCAAAAAACGTAAGCGACATATTTTTCAAAAATTTTCTTTTTGATGCAGAAATGCCCCTATCGATGTATTGAGGCCTAAATGCCCCTAGAGCATCTAGACACCAAAAATAAAATTTTGAAAATATGTCGCCCAGGTTTTTTTGGCGGCTTGGGCTCGATATATGGCGCTGCGTAATTGGCATTAAAATAATTTTCGACGAAATCAGTACGCAATAGTTGCGTGAAATCATCAAATGCTCTTGCAATTGTGGAGTGATTCTTCCGTTCTAGACAGACGGTGTTTAATAAAAAATGCAATTAAATATGCATTTAAGGCAAAATATGTAAGAATATGCACTGACAAATCGATGTCATCTTAACGCAAAGCTCTTGATACGCAACATTTGTTAATCTTGTAAGTTCCTATGACTTACCAAAAAAAAAAATGGAAATTGCATAGAAACCGGCTAAAATTGGAAAAGGGA
>NW_016212748.1:0-1801 GCF_001687245.7 Rhagoletis zephyria | reverse complement strand
TTTTTAACAATTATATACCATTTCACTCCACATCACATCTTCAGAACGATTAATTACGTAAGAATGTCGAATATTCTTGAATTTTGATCAATTATGCAACAATAACTGCGTCAAAAGAAAATCCCTTATTTATATGAAATGTCCCTTTTTTCCCTTATAATAATTTTTATGCAAAATATCCCTCAAATAGGGAGATTACCCACAATCTGGCATCACTGGTCGCTATTTATGTAGCAGCATTTAAGCGGGCGTTGTCGCTGTTGCATGCCACTTCTCCTTTGCTACTGCTTGCATTCGTGCATTGTATTATTTTTCCCTTTCTGCAAAAATGCTACCTACTCCTTTTCATCATTCCCTATTCACTCAATAGATTTACAGCACTCCGCCTTTTTGGTGAATGGGAAGGGTTGACGGAATGCAGTGGCGTTGATTCGTAACAACAAATCGTGTTGGCGGCGAGGATTGCAGTAGCAACTGGGCCATTTACCCTGCTCGTTGGTACTACACTCGAGAAAAATTTTGTTAAAACCGAGTTGTTCAAGAAAAGTTTACCTTCTTTTTACATTCTTCAATCGGAGTTTTGAAGGTATGCATGTATGTAACAGACCTGTAAGGTACTAGTATACAAGTACAATAGGTACAAGTACTAAATATGGAGGTGAAAGTATTAGCATTTTTAATTATTTTCTAAGTACTTCATAAAGTACAAGTATTTTGTAGCACGTTTTTGACACCAGATGTCAATGAAAAAAAGGTCAGCCAAAGATTACCTGCTGCGAATATGAGCAATGCTGATAAAGAAAGCAAACGCTCTACTGGAGTGGAAAATGCTACATAGTAGCGCACTTATTTTACATACATCCATAACACATAAATCCCTTATAAAAGACAAGCCCTGAAGCATGTTGAAAACTGCAGATTTATCGTTTAGGTACTTAAAAAACTTTTCTTCGAATAACTAATATGCTTAGACATGCCAATGGCAAGTATTGCAATTATCGAAGTACGGAATAAATACCTTCAAGTACCGTATGTATAGTATTTCAGTTCTCGTATTTTGTACTTGTATTTATAATTGGTTTTTAAAGGTCATTTATTCTTCTGAATATAAAGCNGTAAAATTCATTGCTGAATATTCTAAAATTGTTCTCTGACATTCTTAATAGAGATTTTGTAGAAAGAACAAATATCCAAAAATTGGAAACCATATTCTATCTACATACATACCTTTTATACTCGAGCGCACTTTCGGCTCAAAGGTTTTATAACTTTGTTCGCATAACAGATATTTGTAACAGCCTAAATGAATCGAGATAGATATAGACATTCTTATATATACCAAAATGCTCAGAATGAAAAGAGAAATGTGTCTGTTCGCCTGTGCACATGACAACTCAAATAAAAAAAGGGAGGTATCTTAACGAAACTTATTACGTGTATTTCTTTTGAGCTAAGGACGGACGGTTGAAAATGGGCAAAATAGGAAAATATACAACGGCAGTTTGCAGAAATACACAAATTACGATATTTTAGCATCGTAAATATAACATTCTTATTTACATTTTTGGAAAATGGCCGTAGCATCATCCACTTATGATTAAACACATATGTATGTATGTGCATATAATTCAGTAGCCGCTCTACTATTTTATAGAAAACTTACCGCAGTTGTTGATCTCGGTGTAATATAGCAAAAGGTTATAATTTTTGAAATAGGACAATAACAACAACCGCATTCCATGTAACGGTAATTTACAAAAATACGAATTCTGCGATAAATCAGCAACTACTCAAGCTAATT
>NW_016212747.1:0-1801 GCF_001687245.7 Rhagoletis zephyria | reverse complement strand
TCTAACATATAAAATATTTTTTGGAGTTGCCACCTCTTTCAAAAAAAACCCGATTAATTAACAAGTTTAACAAAATATTAGCAAGCGAAAGCGGTTCAGAAACTATATATTTCGGAAGTATTTTGTAATAGGGTTGCCGCCTGTTAAAAAAGTTTAAATCAATTCTTTGAAAAAGTTTAAACGAAATATTTTAATGTGGGTATTAAACGAGAATGCTTTATTGTAGAAATATTTTTAGAGAGTTGCCATCTTTTCAAAAAGTTAAAATCAATTTAAATAACACGTTAAAAAATTTTTTTCTGCGTAATTTTGCAGAACTTTCTTTTTCCATCTTAGGAACTCTAGAACATTTGAAAATCTACTCAGAACACTTTTAATTTTTATTTTTTTCACACATGTCAACTTTTTCGACTTTTTTTCGACAATTTACGCGTTTTGCATTTTTTTCGACCTTATTCATTTCGAAAGCATACGATTTCGACATTTTGCGTTTCGGTTAAACATTATTTCGAGATTTAAAAAATTTTTAAATTTCGACATTTCTCTTTCGACATTTTTATTTTCGACTTATCGTACGGATCCCTCCGTAAACACATACAGTCTCGTCAAAAATATACATGTTTTTCTTATTTTTTATAAAATAAGATAGTTGATTCAACAGCAAAAGCCACAAGAATACATTATTTAATTTCATATAGAATTCGGGAAAATGCAAGAATTACCAAGAAATTTGCATCGAAATTTCCAATTTTTCAAATATCAACGGTGACTTAAAACGTGCACTTTATTATACTAAAATTTAATGAGCTACAAAATTGCATACTCAGAATTTCTCCCTTGAATTTAAATACAGAAATTACTTCAATGCTACCTTACGAAAAGCATTCTCATTTGCTTATACACGCATTTATGTATATTTTTACTATGTATTTCTGGAGAAATTCTCAGCTAATTCCTTCAAATTTACTCGAACGTAATCTACCCTGAAGCAAAAACTTAATCCTCAACTAACAGTTCCTGCGCATGGCGACATTTCGTCGGGTATTCGCGTGTGAGAAATTACGCATCTTTAAAACTTTTAGAAGTTTTTAATCGTGTCTCCTCGCGTAATCGCCTTATCTGAAGAAATAGCCTATTTGATTTGATAATAGTAATCCCTTTTAAAATGTAAATGTTTAACCAGGTATAATATTTATAAACATACACACACTGAGCTGCTTTTGCAACGTCTATAAAAAGATTTAGCAGCCACAGACCTCAAGTTCCATTTTCAGCGCATTTATGCCAAATATGTATAAACAGATGTCATTAAACTGTCTAAGTAAGGAGGGGCGGCCACCTTACCTAACATCTGTGTATATTTGTATGTATGTATGTGCATATGCTTAGGCCTCTCTGAAATTATGTATTATCGGTGTTAATGCTGGTTCCCAAGGTTCTACTTTCTTGAAATTATAACTGTCAATAGTCTGTATTTCATTCACAAAAATTCGAAAAAAACTTCGATTGCATAGCTTAAAAACTTTTTAAATTTTTTCGCTTATTTGAAATTTCGGTTTTGTAACAATTCTTGGAAGCCAAAATACAAAACTGTTTTCAAATCTATTTGATAGGAACAAAACCATCATTTTACCGAAATAATCCCCCTGATAGAATTTTTTGTTACTTAACACAGTGCACAATATTTTAGGTCAATTCTGAAGAAGCGGTCAGGCCATGTGTTGCTGATCTTTACTGCAACTACATAGTACCTACAGCATTTGATCTAATTTCACAACCGTTTTAAAGAAACCCAGGAAAG
>NW_016212745.1:0-1801 GCF_001687245.7 Rhagoletis zephyria | reverse complement strand
CCTTCCCAGACACGATTGCACTTGGACACTCAAGACCTGCAGCTCAACACCAGTACCTCAGTATCGAGCGGAGCATCGAAAGGAAACTTGAACTGCAGCAAACGTACACCAAAGTCTTGGAAGAGTATCTGACCCTAGATCACATGGAACCCTCAGCGTCGCAAGAGATTAAACGTGATGGAAAGTATTTTTCCTTTTACTTACCCCACCACGCAGTTCTAAAGCCAGATAGTAAGACTACGAAAGTGCGAGTAGTTTTCAACGCTTCCAAACTGTCTCACTCTGGCATTTCCCTAAACGATATCCTCCACACGGGCCCGTACTTCAAAATGATTTAATGCTCGTTATCCTCAAATGGCGACTGTACAAATACGTTTTCAATGGTGACATTGAGAACATGTACCGCCAGATTTACGTACAGCCAGAGGAACAGATTTCCAAAGAATCGTATTCCGCAGAACCCCTCAAAGCTCAGTCGAAGATTTCAAATTAAAAACGGTGACCTTTGGTGTCAATTGCGCACCATACTTAGCTATAAGAACGCTGCATCACCTAGCCAAAGACTCACATGACAAACACCCAAAAGCCGCTAAGATTCTACTGAACGAAATTTACGTAGACGATATACTGTCAGGCGGACATGATCTCGACTCGACACTCACTTCGATGAATGAGGTAATTGCAGCACTAAAATCAGCAGGTTTCCCATTAAAGAAAATGACAGCAAACCACAAAGATATACTCCAAAATATACCCACATCTGACCGCTTAGAAGCAGACTTCCTCCAGTTCCAAGATTCCAGCTCCACAAAAACCCTCGGAATAAAATGGAATGCCCTTAATGATGAGTTTTTATACTCAATCGATCCTATTCCAGACTCTAATGTAGCCACTAAAAGACAAATTTTTTCGTCCGTTGCTAAACTTTTCAACCCGGCAGGGTGGCTAACGCCAATGATGATCCAAGCCAAAATGTTACTCCAACAACTCTGGATGGAAGGTACAGGCACAAATGGAACGCATTTCAAGGAAACTTAATAGCAATCAGGGAAATCCGGATACCACGATGGGTTCAGTTTTCCCTTAATAAAACCATCCAACTTCACGGATTCTCAGACGCATCCGAAAAGGCCTTCTGCGCCTGTGTCTACCTCAGAGTGGAACACAGCGAGAATCAAGTATCCTCTCATTTGCTCGCAGCGAAAAGTAAGGTTGCACCCTTACAAACAGCTAGTCTACCTCGCTTAGAACTCTGTGGAGCAGTTCTTCTCTCCAAACTAATCAAGCAATTCAATCCCAACTCGATTTGCCATCACACGAACCCACACTCTGGTCAGATTCCTCTATCGTTTTGGCCTGGTTGGAAAAACCCCATGGACATGGAAGGCATGTAGCGTAATGAACCTCTCGCATCCTACAGAATGTCAGCAACGCCACTTGGAGACACGTATCCAGCTCAGACAACCCTGCAGACCTAGGCACAAGAGGATGTAAGCCACAAGATCTAGCTCACTAAACCCTCCACGCGTTGGCNTCAGCAACGCCACTTGGAGACACGTATCCAGCTCAGACAACCCTGCAGACCTAGGCACAAGAGGATGTAAGCCACAAGATCTAGCTCACTAAACCCTCCACGCGTTGGCCAAAGATCGCGCCTCTCACTCTCTCTTCCCCCGAACAAAAATCGGTGTAAGCGTACCACACGATAGAGAATGAAGACCTTCTCAATTGATTCACGTCATTTCCCCGCGAACTTAGGGTAATCGCCTACGTATATCGATTTATCCACAGTGCACGGAAG
>NW_016212744.1:0-1801 GCF_001687245.7 Rhagoletis zephyria | reverse complement strand
ACGCCGTGTCCTCCACAGGTAACTGCTGCTGCTGCTGATGATGATGATGGGTGATGCGGAAACGGCCATTTTCAGTCAGGTCATTCTTTCTGTGCCTGTGCTCTACCCTACCGTGACTAGTCATGCCTGTCAGCAAACATAGATAAACTGATGTTCATTAGCCCACTTATCTAACTTTTTTTTTGTTTTTTACGCTTTCCGGTAAAGAAAGATATTTACCTCTTCTGAAAATGTTAAGCAATCATCTATTTTTTGTGTTATCTTTGCTAAAAGCACGATTTTGAAAGAGGAGAAAGATAGAAAGTGCGTTTTCTTTTGACACAAAAACGGTGACATTGTGTTGAGCACACAATCCAATCACCTTCTGGCACCAGTGTTTCTCACTTTTTCCATTCTATTATTGTCATTTACCAGTGTTATCTTCTACACTCTTTGCGTGACAGATCTCTTCAATTGCTACGTGTCGGCTACTGTTTGATCTAAGATGATGACGATTCATATTTACACTGTGCTCTAGTGTCATTGAAGTTAACATCAACAGCAGCAACAGCAGCAGCAACAGCTAAAGACAAGGCAAATCTTGACATTCGCAAGGCACTTCTTTTTCTTCTTTGGAGATATCTCCCCTCTTCTAAGTGAGCACATTTGTACGTGATCTACTCTGCCACTTTCCTTTACTTAGACTGTACTGTCTAATTAGCCTGCGTGTGTCCAGTGGTAATGAATACTGAGATTTCCATTTTTACTGTCCACTGAGCAGACTGACACTGCCGGTTACGAGAGAAAAAAAGTTGGCGCCAAAGCGCAGCAAGTGCTTACGTTAAAGAAGAAGTGCTGCTGCAGGTGACCTTTGGTTTAGTGGCAGTGCCCATTGTCTGACCACTTTTGCCATTGTTTCCCAGTTTTCACCATCTCACTCCCTCCACTTTCTTCTCTCACTAACTTTCTGTCTATTTATGCGCCGATTTATAATTAATTTTCAATTAATTACCAACCTGCTGGTTAACTGCAATGCTGCTTGCCTAATAGCCACCTGTTGCTGGCTGACATTGGTGTTGCTGGTCCACACAATCTGTCGCCTGCTTTGGACAATGCAAAGTTGACCAGTGACGGAGCTTGTGTGTGTGTGTGTGTGCTCATCATAGAGCACACAATTGCCGTATATTTCTCAACTTGTTTCATTAGCTAGTTAACTGGTTATTTTGATGTTGCTGTTGTTGTTGTTTTTGCAACTGTAAGCATGTGACAAATTGAATTTTAATAATATGTGTGGTCAGCCGTGTTTTGTTATCATAGCATCAAGTTCGTGCACGCATTTGTATTTTTAGAAAAAGGAGCTCTTCGTTTCATTTTGAGTCAGCAGCATCACCAAATTGAGGGGTATTGTGAAGATGAGCCATTGTTGGGACTGCCGAATCGATCGGCAGATGAATTTTTATTGTGTACTTAGAGGTGCACAAACACACTGTAATTGGCCATCACACGCATGCATCACCACCACCACAAACCGCTAATTGATTGTTTATTAATTTGCACCTTTATGATCAATACACGAACAATCAGCCAATTTGGCTGGTGCTTCTCTTTTTTCTCTTCCTCACAACACTTCCCTGTAGGAAGAGAACTGTGCATCAGCACAAAAAAGGGATGCGGGCATTGCCAGTGAAAAGCAATTTCAGACGAAGTAGACTTTGCAAGAAACTGCTGCTGCTTTAGTTGCCTGAGCACTGCAACTACGTTTCGTAGCTTACATCAAGAAAAGTAGAGCACACACAATTTGTTTTTTGTCTATTGTTCTGTG
>NW_016212743.1:0-1801 GCF_001687245.7 Rhagoletis zephyria | reverse complement strand
ATTCACTTTAAGTTGGTTTTGTCATAGCTAATTAAAAGTGAGGTATTAATCGAAATCTCGCCAAAAAGCTAACTATAAGTTGGTTAGTTTTAACAATTGATAATTTTTCACTGCAGGGTAACGGCGAATTTCAGAACTGCTTGAAACTTCGATATTTCGAAATTTAAGGAGGCTAATTTACATAAAATTGATACTAACCACAATCCCTTGAAAAGAAGTAACATTATTATGGAATTTTGGAAAAGGGGCGTGATACCGCCCGCATAAGTTTATCGAAGATGTTTGAAATAGGGATAAATCCACCCCTGCTTACCATGTAGCGGTAGTTTTCGGAAAGTTGAAAAAACTATATTGAATACTTGCGTCGGGTATTTAAATAATGTTCGGATCCGCCCGAACTCAGGCTCTTTTACTTGTTATTGTTGATCTGGTTCGGCGGATTGTGCATTCGAGTTTTTCACAACAAAGAACTCTTGGTTTAGCAATCTAATATCTATGAAGTCCGAATTTTTAGCGACTTTTTCCAATTTTACTTGTACTTCTTACTTATTTTGGCTGATTGACAAGGGGTTAGTCAATATTCTCACGATATATTGTACACATTTTTTGCAACTCTTGACGATTTTTTTATTTTATTTTATTTTTTGGAACGTTGTCACATGCCTTTTCAAAATAGAGGCTTAAAAAAACAAAACAAACTTGTATATATTTGCTTTTCCATCAGGTCATTTTAATCAGTGGCGCTACTATATCATCTGAGGCCCGTGGCACATTCTTTGCATGGGGCCTCCCAGTAAAAATCGTCACGTTGTAGTTTACTTTTAGCCCTAGAGTACTACCAATATTTTACATGCGTTAGTAATAATGATCGTCGATTAGACGATGTTTAAAAACAAAAGGAAACTAAATTTTTATTGTATTTTTATGAGAAGCTGTTTCTAGTGGCAGAAACGTATTCGGAGGTTTGCCATTGCCTACCGGCCAACCACTGTTAAGAAAAAAACTTTTTTCTTATCTGAGCTTTTCTTTCCGCGCTTGAGCCCAGGCCTTGCGGTGTAAGATCACTGATCTGCAGAAAGGTATACAAAGAAAAAAGTTCAAAACACTAAACTGGGTTGTACAAAAAGCTTTAAGAATCTGTTCGGTCTGCCAGACAGCATGTTAATAACGGAAGGTTAAGATCGGATTTCTCCTTCATTCAGCAAGAAAATCTAATCGAAATCCTTCCTTCGCAAAAGTTTAATGATGTTAGGCGAGTTCAACTTAATGATATTAGGGTGTTACATTATTGTGATAATGAGACTATTCTCAAACGAGTTAGTGACAAATATCAACTTAAGATAGCGAACCGAAAATTGCCGCTAACTCATTTGAGAATAGCCCATTTTTAAACTTTGAGATCTGACTGTAAATGCCGTAGATACGAAGAAACATTTAGGGTACTCACAGTTCTATATTATCTACTGTGTTAATTTTGCCACCTGGTAACTTTAAAACATTTTACCATGTGGTAACTTTGTTTGTTGTTGGTTCCCATACTAATTAGAGATAACACTTTTGGGCAAAATTACTAGACTTTGTCTCATGTTTATGTTCTGTGTTAAACTGGCATCTATCGCTGCTTGTACATACATACATGAATTTCGCTTTGGGCGCAGCGCTGCTTGTACATAAGTTTCTCTTTGCGCCTGCCTGGAGCTGGCAAAGGTTATTTTTTTTTTATTTTTGCGNGAATAGAGAGAAATATGTATGTGGCAAGAATGATAGAATACAAGATTGCGCCGATCGGAGAGGATTTTTG
>NW_016212742.1:0-1801 GCF_001687245.7 Rhagoletis zephyria | reverse complement strand
TCGGTTCACGTGATCCAAAGTTATGCGGTAGCATACATAAAAAAAAAAATATTCCGACGCATTGAAAACCTGTCCTTTTTTGAAGTCGGTTTTAATTTATGAAACTTTAAAATTTGTATTTACATATTTATTACATACTGTATAAAGAGTGAGCAAGAAGGGAGCGGAGTTTAAAATTTTTTCATTTATAAGTCAACTTAAGGTTGCCGAATTCAAAATTATCTGAACAATGCGTGTTTTTCTTACATTCAAATTTTTATGTCTAGTAATTTTAGCTAAGAAATGAGTAAAATTCACATATGTACATAAGTTGAAAAAGTAATTTCTAACTGATATTTGTGAGCTAAAAGTTACATCAAGTTACTAATTTTTCTTAATATAATTTTAATCTAATATTCCTTCGATTTACGATTATTTCAATCCTGATTCAAACTATTTTGAAACTGGGATTAAAGTAATCGTAATCGTAGACGCACTTAATTACACATGTAATTTTATCGCCCAGCTCAAATTTAGATAAAGGTGTTGATTCGCAAATGCACATACTTATGTACATATACAGCGGATCAACACACGAACCTTTAGTGAGAGTTTGTTTGGGTTAATTCTCACATTTCACTCGCAACTAGGGATGTTGCGATACCATAAAAGTATCAATACCAGTATCAAAGTATCGATACAAATATTAGTAGTGGTATCGGAAATAAAATATCGATATTTTATCCTTTTGATCCAAAAAATTGTTGACATAATATGAATGATGCATTTAATGAAAATTAATAAGAAATCTTTAACAACTGCATTGCGTAATAAAAAAAATATAAAAACTTGGTCGATTTCATCAGAAAATCAGTAAGTCCTTCTTTAAATTGGTTCTATGTACGTAAATTTCAGATTTTTCAAACAGACGTTGCACTAAACCGAGCTTTTGTCAATCTTGGTAATATGATTCCATACTTTACTTTTCTGCGTAAAAGCAGAAAAACAGAAATAAAAACCAATCAATGTCATTACGCTGTATATGTACTGTGTTTATACTGTTTGAATACAGCAGGATGCCATACAAGTATCGATACTAGTATCAAATGGGCATAGGAAATAAAATTTCGCGAAACGATAACATAGAGTCACTAATCAGGAAATATACTTAAATAGAATAATAGAATATGAACAATATGGCTTGTATGAAGATGATATTGATATTGACGTTATTATGATGCATTAAGCGGTATCGAAAGAAAATACCCCTTACCCATAGTATCGCCATCTTAGTAACAAATACCGATTTACCCAGTATCGAAACCAAAGTATCGATACCAAGATTATCAGTAGTATCGTAACATCCCTACTCGCAAATGGTATCATGGACCGCGCTCGAGGATGTCAAGGTAACGTTTTTTTTGCAAGTTTGCGACCCTCCCAATCGCTTGCGTCACACACACACACACTTTTCAGCATGTAATTAACCCACCATTTCTTAATCTGACGCGCTCGAGTAAATCCCCGAATCCCCTCTTGTGCTCCCCTACTACTAACAATCACAAAAGTTTATCTGCGAATGAAAGCATTGTCCTAAAAGTATGCAATGCATACTCACTTACTGTTGTTTTTTACACTTTACAGCCTAAAAGAGGTTACCACTGATATGTACTCAATAAGGATTCGAAGACTTAATTTGCTAACTTCGAATTCGTTCCATCAAAATGAGCTAGTACATACATAATTAAAATAAAAGTTCAGTTAATTTTTTCAGTATTCGAAATACTAAAAATATAAGGCAATCGTGAAAAATCACCATCAC
>NW_016212741.1:0-1802 GCF_001687245.7 Rhagoletis zephyria | reverse complement strand
CGCCAAAACACTGCCACAGCGAAGAGGGGGGAAAGTCACAGAACGACGATGGACACGGAGCGTGATAAAGCAGTAAGCGGCAAGCGTGATACACACATCGCACACATATTTAGGTGCAAAAATATGTACGCTGGCCATAAATATGACAATTCCAAATAAAAATCTTTAAAATTGACCTGCATTTTTAAATCTTTAAAAGTTTACTGCAAACAAAGAATAAATGCAAATAAAAATATTTCTTCTATAACCTTCTGCAGCTCAAATTTGATACTTTGAGATTTAAGTCATTAAAATCGGACTAGTAGTTTTTGAGTTTACCCCGAACAAAGATATTTTATTTAAGCGAAGTACGATTATCTGCAAACAAAAATGTGTGGGCGTGTGTTACGTTGCTGCGTTGCCGCATCACGCATGTCGCCCTTGTATAAGTATGTATTGTGTACTAAGTAAGTATTGTAGTAGGTATGCATGTAGTGAAGATGATGTGTAAAGTTAAAGCATTAATGGAACAAAAAAAATGCTAAAATGAAAATAAATGAGCAATGATATTGTAATGTATGTAAATTGTAACTGAGAAGAAATGAATTATGTATTTATGAAAAGGAGAAAAGAAGTTGAATTGAAGCACTATTTCACACACTTTTTTTCATAAAATAATTTTGCTAATATTTTGTTTTTTTTTGTTGTTTTACTTTCAAAAGGCTGGGATAGATATGTCAGCTGCCGCGCATAAAAAATCTTACCACAGCGCAATTGACCCAGTTAGTACGCGAGTTCATATGAAAATAAAGCTTAAAAAAGCTTCTCCGGCTGGTCATATTGGTCAAGAGTGAATTGGCTTGCGGAAGATTTCAGGAGAGTGAGAGAACTTGGCAAGCTTAAAAAAGCTCTGCATACATATGTACATATCGACGCCTTCAAACCATACTATGCTAAGTCTGCCTAAATCTCTAATGACTTAGCATGGTATAGTTTGGAGGTGTCGATATATAAATGATGATGCCTACCACCGGTTTAACACAACCACTTCAGCTGCGATAGTGAACGGAATTATTGAACAATTTGCAGCACACTTACTCTCACTCCCCGTTGAGCCATTTTTATTGGTTTAAAGAAAGCCTTTTAAAGCTTTCCTTGCATTTAATCCAGCCACGTTAAAAACATTTACCGCTGTAGAAGCCTTTTAAAGCTTTAGTTAGATTTTCTACGCTTAGTAAGAGATTTCTCTGTTCGCCAATGGCTTAATCAATAATGGGTAAAGGGAGCTTTTACTATTCGTATATCTTATCAAAATGTTTAAAAGAGCTCTAAACCAGGAAAGGCGATGTATGCCGTTAAACCGCATTTAATATACAGTTGGCACCCAAAATATAAGCTACTTTTAGCCAAGGCTGGTCCAAAACAGTATTATCCACTCTAAAGAAGCGATGTGCGGAAAGAGCTTTTATTCTGCACGTGCATATACAAAATGTGTAGAAAGCTTAAAAGAGCTCTGCCCGCGGACGAGGTAATGCCCATCACGGCTTTAAGCAGCGACGGGCAGAAAGAGCTTTTACTCTGCACGCCTCTATACAAAATACATAGAAAGCTTAAAAGAGTTTTGCCCGCAGCCAAGGCGATGCTCATCTCTCCTTTAAAGGGACGATCTCTAAACCTTTAAAAAACTCTGCACAATGTATATATGTACATCCAGATGACACACAAAAAAGCTCTCCCTCTAGCCAGAATTCCTCTAAACCAGTGATGCTCAGAGAGCTTTAAGTCTGGGTGCGTGAACATAAATCGGGGTGAGAGCTTTCGTA
>NW_016212740.1:0-1802 GCF_001687245.7 Rhagoletis zephyria | reverse complement strand
ACAACCAGCCACTCTCAGCATTATAGATTAAAATGACAATGATCTTGATTAGTATTTTCCAAATAGGAACGACTATGTAAGGTGTAAGGAAAAGCCAAATTTTTAAAAGAAATCGACATAGTTTTCACTTCGAAACAATCCTCTTACTTTTCAACAGAGTCATCACTTTTTTCTTAACTTGGTTTCCAACGGCTTATACACAAATACATTCAAGTATGTAATGCCAAATACATACAGCTGCACGCGTAACTGCAACTTTCTTGCGCTCACCGCTAACGCCACCGTCAACCAAAGACGACTAGTTGCCGCTGCTTCTGCTGCTATTCTACCATTGCTGCTCTTTCAGCTGCAACCATCACAGGGTTTCAATAAATTGCACTGATTATTTCCGTTTTCCCATTTGGCTGGCGTTGCTACTAAGAAGAACTTTGCTGCGGCTCGCTCTATTTATTGCAAATCTTTTTACAAGCCAGCAGCTGTGCGGTATACTTACAAACATGCATACATACATATGTACATACATATGTACATACATATGTAGAGTAACTACTTCATTATTTTGTACTTGGCAGTTTTGTATTTCGCTTCGCGGAGTTAATTTTTTATACCGCCACACTGAGCGCACTTGATAAAGTAATTTCCGTAGCAAGGATGCTGCTTTTTCATCCTTTCACTCTTGACTGCCTTTCACTTAATATATTTTGTAAATGTCTCTGAAGAAAAACGGAGCACTCTCACACTCAAACATACATATGTATTTAGTACACTCAACATGATTAAATAGCCTCAGGGAGGCGTAAAAAATTGTACTATATTTAGTTGGTAAAATTATTACTCTATAGTGTGCAAATGCAAAATCGTTGCGGGGAAATAGGAATTTTGATATCAGTTAAGTGTTACCTTTTCTACTGCCTTTTTTTTGGGGGGAGTACGTATTGGGAAAACTTGCCGGGTGAATGTGTGATATTACGTGATTGATATTACGCAAGAGACGCACATAATTTATTGCAATGTGGTGACATTATTTTAAGTCGAAAATAGTAATTTTACTTTACACCAGTAAAGGAGCGCTTACTCAGGCGTCCCCCGCTTCAAAGCCTTTTTAGGGTACAATTTTGAAATTTATATTACGGATTTAACCTTCTTTGATATTCCAGAATGGTTTCCCTGAAAAATTGACCATTATATTGGTAGTGGTGTATCTATTAATTCTATGCCATTTTAATAATTTCAGTACCTTGAGCATTTTTTGCTTATTGGTATACCAGAGTCATACTTGGCCACACGTTTTTCATTTTAAATGCCATACATTTTTTATAATGACTATTTATTTTTTAAGCTTTAAAATGAAAATTTATCGAGACATATTCTATGAGCATAGAAAAATAATTTTAAAATCGTTCTCTCCCACACTTAAAAACTCAAACCGAAATTATAACAATAATTTCGGGAACATTTCTAAGAGAACAAAATGGGAACTAAAATTTTTAAAATTTTCTCTCGAATAACCATTTGGACACTAAAAGCTGAGGAACTATCTGACAGAGAATGAGTCGGGAATAAATCTTCTCCGAGCTTTTCATGAATATTGCGAGCGAGAATAAAATTTTTCTCATAGTGTTTAAATCATATATATAAATAGGCAATCATGTTTCCTTTACACCCCTTTTACGGCTGAACTATACTTCTAAGGTATAAACAATTATATATCATTAGAAAGGTATTTTGATGCTGATGTGCAGGCAAAATTAAATTAAAATTTCAAATCAGTTTAAAATAGAGCGAAAAAATCAGTTCAAAAG
>NW_016212739.1:0-1802 GCF_001687245.7 Rhagoletis zephyria | reverse complement strand
TTTTGTGAGCTATGCTCTATACAAAAATTGTAAACAATAAATAAACAGAAAAAATAGTCAAAAATTGTTAAAATCTTGTATCCCCATTCGTTTGCCCGCCACCTTACGTAATGTTTCTGGTACTGTTGGCTTTTATATTTTTTAGTTAGCATATTGTGAAACCTCTAAAGCTGTGCTATTTACATACATACGTATGTGTTATATAAAACAGATGTTTTTCCAAAGAACNGTTCTCTCAATTTGTCGGCCATGATTTTTTTTTGAAGTTTGCCAACATTTTAAGATCATATAAAAGTGAAAATAAAAAAATGAAATTGTTCGAAATTGTTGTTGCTTGAGATTGAAAATGAGTAAATTTAAAAATTAAATTGTTTGGAAACGTCAAGAATTTTAAAAGTGACTCTCAGCGGTTCTACCTTACTATATTTTTATCATGGAACATATTATTCCCGTTTTCTTTGTGAAGAAGTTGATCACAAAGTTTTCGGTTGAGCTCTGCATGACTTTAGAATCAGTTATAGGTTAGCCATAATAAGTTAGCTATTTTAGCAGTCTTCTATGAAATTCCCAAGAGGGAAGTATACACACATACATACATATGTATGTATATGTATTAATTGCATCGACTCTTTAGTTTGTGATAGATTAAATTTTCTAAAGATTTTAATTAGTTTGAATCTGATTTAATTAGTCTGGTGTTTGATTCGGGACATTAAACCGGGTCGGTCACCAATTCCTGCTTGTTTTAAATACATATTACTTGAAGAAGATTTTGGGTTAAAAAGATGTTGGCATTTATAATTGCATTTTCTTTTCTACCGCAAAAGGTTGAGTAATGAGAAGGGAACATTTTTTTGTAGAAATAAAGCGCCATATGGCTCCAAAACAGCGTTAAATGTTTTTTCTTTGCACACTTTTTGCTTTCTTTGGCGTAATTACCAGCTGTTTTTCGTGACATAGTATATAGTGAATACAAACACGTTCAATGTTTTCCATCTAGGTAAAGGCTATAAACAGAAGGGCCTGCTTTCACTTAATGCGAATAACTGTAATGAAGAACATTTTAGATTTTATTTTTTCGAATTCACTCCAGACCTACAACGGTTGTGGTAGGATGTATATTTGGTTTGGCGACAAACCGGTTTCGGCGTTGGGCCATTTCCGTGTGAGTTCTTGGTTTGCTCCGCAGACAAATAGCTCTTACAAGTTCTGGTCCGGCTACGTCGAACACGCTATTTGTCCGCAGCAAAGCATTTAATGAGGACGGTCTTGCCTTCAGCAAAGTAACCCAGCATCAGAAAAGTAACCCTCACTGTATATATGGATTAACTCTTACTACGCACAATACCTTCAAACCTCCTTCGAAGCAACTCCGGCTAAATCAAGCACCGTCTTTTTGAGCAGAGTATATTACCCTTTGAGTGAAGACTGAAAAAGAAAACCAGCCACGGAAAAAGAAAATTATTATGGATTAAAATTTTCAAAGGAAGTCAATTAAAGTCGATAAAGCTTTTATTTACAAGAACATGTGGCACACCTTGAGTTTCGCGGTGATCATGACATGTACATATGGCGCCCAAGGGCCAACTTATTTTTGTGCCACAAAAGCGGCTCCAAATTCGTCAAAGCTATGGTGTGTGTCGATTTTTTAATTTTCCTGGATGAGATGCATTGTTAAACACTGGTTGATTTTCAAGATGTTAAGCCGAACCGATAAGAAAATGTCAGTGAAAGGTTTCAGTTAAGAGGGTTCAGCAGGATCACTGTTTTTTGGGGTTTTGTTTGCATTCCTCAGACGAAAT
>NW_016212738.1:0-1802 GCF_001687245.7 Rhagoletis zephyria | reverse complement strand
GGTGGTGGTGGTCTTGCTGCAGCGGATGGTAGAGGTGCTGAGGGTGATGAAGTTTCTGGTGGAAGTGAGGGTGGTGATGGTCGGAGCTGTTGTTGTGGTGAGCAGTGGTGGCGGCGGTGGTGATGGCAGTGGGGGTGATGGAGGCGGGTGAGGTAGTGTCGAAATAGGTGCCCCCTCCACCGCCACCTCCCGTGGTAAAGGGACAGGAGCTTCGGTGCTGGTGTTGGAGTTCACCGGCGGACGGCCTCTTTCCGGCAATGTTTGAGGAGGAGGTGGTGTTTACAGTGGTGGTGGTGGCAGGGTGATCGTCCCCCTGGTCACCCCCTCCTTTGCCCTCTGCCGTCCCACCGCCACTGGCCCCGCCGACTGAGTTGGGGTCAGTGGGCCTTCGACCTTGCCCGGTCATGCTGCCGCTGCGGCTGCCGCCGTTGCCGGTGTTGTTGCTGCCTCCTCCTCCTCCTCCTTCTTCCTCCTCTTCTTGCTTCTGCGAGAAGAGGGCGAAGAAACAGTCACAGAATTTAGAACACAGCTTTACTCGCTTGTGGGCCCGACGGGGCAGCTGGGTGCTCAGCTGGCGAAAAAGAAGGGTGAGCAGAGGTAACTCTTTGAAATAGTGCTGAGATCAGGTGGATCAGTATAGAGTGAACTGTGATGGCAGTGAGCGGAAGGTGATGAGTATGAGCGAGTATGATGGGGAAATGTGTGGTGAACGGGGAAGGTGATGAAATGTTCGAGACTACTGCATCGAGGTGAGCTGAGGTGAAGAACAAACAACTTCTTTAGAAAATGCTTTTCTACTGATTGAACACAATTTCCAGTTTCAAGTTGGTGGTGGTATTTTTTCTTTCTTTTAGTATGTGATGTGTGTGTGTGAGTTTGCGTGAAAACGTAGTGTTTTTATTTTACTGGTGCTGTGATTCTAGACTGTCTTAAACTGACTGCATTCTAGACTGACTGGTTGTAATAATACTGACAAAAAGTAATGAGTAGCGAACAGCAGCAGTTCAGTTTAGTTCAGGCACTCGAGTGAAAATAAGAGTAAGAAAGAGAGAGAGAGAGAAAGGGAAAGTTGGGCGACAAACAAACAAATAAATAATAATAGGACACGCAGAAAAGTAGTAGTAGAAGTAGTAGAAGAAGGGGAACTTCAAAGAGCAGAGCACGGTCTCCGAAGACACACAGAAGACGGAAAAAGAAACACACACAGTCAATTCAGAGACAGATTAGCAGTGTGTTGTCGTCGTTGCTCAGTAAACTCAAGAACAGAAGTGAACCGACTGAAAACGGTGCTGAGAGTTAGGAGAGCTACGGCGGCGGCGGCGAGCCGCCAAAAGGAAAGAGCAAGTAAAGAGCGTGGGATGCGAAGAAGATGCGACTGCAAAACTGCTGCAGNCAACTCAAGAACAGAAGTGAACCGACTGAAAACGGTGCTGAGAGTTAGGAGAGCTACGGCGGCGGCGAGCCGCCAAAAGGAAAGAGCAAGTAAATAGCGTGGGATGCGAAGAAGATGCGACTGCAAAACTGCTGCAGTCTCCAAGAAAAGAAGAAGAAGAAGAGAGGTGCATCCACCACCACCACCACGCCGGTGGTAATGATGAATAATACTGAAGACTGAAGAAAAGACAGAGAGAGAGAGAGAGAGACAAATGACGAATCGAGAGTTAAATCATTAGTGAAGAGGGCGCACAGAAGAGACTCACTCGAACACTAGTGCACATCAGCGCCAGAAGCACAAGAGTGTGTGTGTGCCTCAAAAGTATTCAAAAAATTAGATCGACATCGTCGTAGAAGCAGCAGCAGAA
>NW_016212737.1:0-1802 GCF_001687245.7 Rhagoletis zephyria | reverse complement strand
ATGCGAAACTTCCCCGAAAAATGTCCGCACCAGCAGAGATCATAAGTGATACAGAAATATCAGTATCAGGGAGGGGGATGTAGGTGCTCTGACCAACCCCCTCCCCTCCCCCCCCGAAATGTAGAAATGTAGGTTTTAAAAGGCAAAATGAGCTTTAAAAAAAGGCATATATTTTTTAATTTTGTTATCTACTTCGGTTTTCGGTTTTTTCGGTTTTCGTTCTAAAAAATCAATCGACATTTTTAGCCATTTGAAACGTGTACTTTATTCTACTAGAATTCAATGGGCTACAAAACTGCATACTCAGAATTTAATTAAAAAACTCGAAAATTTGAAGAAAAGTTTTAGAATTTTTTTTTTAATTGCATAAATTTTTAAGGCACTGTCACTCGATTGTACAGATTTGTAAATTTTTATATTGGCCTATTGGTAAAAAAATGGGACAAAAATTTAAAGAAAATTTCGAAAATTTAAAGAAAAGTTTTAGAATTTTTTTTTTTTAATTGCATAAATTTTTAAGGCAGTGTCACTCGATTGGTACATTTGTATAGATTCGTAAATTTTTATATTGGCCTATTGGTAAAAAAATGGGAGAATTTTTTTTTTTTGTAGTCAAAATATTGGTACAATACAGCGATGTTCTATTGAAAAATTTGAAAAAATATTTTGGGTGTTTAAACAATTGGGATACGATTTACACCAAATTTTGGCAAATACCCAATCGTGTGACACTGCCTTTAAACTTGTATTTATACGGATGTTGGTAAAGAATGAACTATAAAAAACTAACCGAAATAAACAACAACAAAAATAATATTTTAAAAAATTTGGTTCGGCTATAATTTTTTCGACTACTGTACTTAGTTGGCTATGATTACTCGGCCGTGCTATCATAGTAGCACAATGCCACTCATATTTGACTTACAAGCAAAATACTGGCAGGAATTTCAAGATTTCAACCCTGTTTTTATGAAAAATTTTATTTTTATCAGTATTTTTCTTTTAATCAAAATATGTTGAAATAAAAGTGAAACTAAAAGAAAATTTCCCAGAACTTCTCCCGAAAAAAAATCCTGGCTACGGCCCTGCCCATCACAGCCAGGTGTTTGTGCTATGTACGTGAAGTGGCCAGTTAGCATTGCAACAATTCCTCTGCAGTTTCGCCTGCTAAATGAGAGCAAGTAACTAGTGCTAGTAGAAAGAGAAATCCTCCTTGTGAACTGTCTCTTGTCGCATTTCCGATTATACTAGCCTTCACGCCAATCTCGGAACGAATTGTGCTCTGATATACTATATGCAGGAGAAGATGAACAAAGTCGAACAGGGTTGATACCTACCAACATGGACCAGTGACTTCACGATCGTTTCTGACAGGACGTATCCAGTGTCCCTTCAAGATCATTTGCAAAGAAAATGACAAGGTGAAAGGGGCTAGAGTCATTACACAAACTTCAAGTGATAGGCTGTGCCTGCTAACGGTATAAAACGTCTTTAGTTATTGCGCAAAAAAAAAAATTGAATTGCTTTAATATTCCCAAAAGCTCAAACGGCCCGAAAATATATTTCGGTACACACATACTTATACAAGTAAGTATTTTTTATAATCAGAAATAATACATATGGAATAAAGTATTGTATAAGTACTAGCTTCGAATTATGACAAAGAAGTCACCTTCCAAGGAGAGCTGATGGTATAAGCTTCCACGTTTCAGTTCATTTATATCGTTTTCTAACACCTCTCTAACCAAACTAGGTTAGGAACTTAATGAATATTTCATATCGTCAACAAATGGACTTTGTGC
>NW_016212736.1:0-1802 GCF_001687245.7 Rhagoletis zephyria | reverse complement strand
CAACGGTGATGCCCAACCTGATTCTGGTGGATGAGATCTGCAGCGGCCTAGACTCCAATTCAGCTGCTGTGGTGAGTTTGTGAACTAAAGTTTTGAAGCTTTAAACTTAAAATCCTCTTTTTAGACTATTTCCACCCTACGCACCTTCACCCACTGCCACCCTCTGACCATCGTCGTCTCGATTCACCAGCCCAACAGCGAACTCCTCTCACTCTTTGACTCGCTCTACGTCCTCTCCTCGGGCGGCCATGCCGTCTACAGTGGGCCACCTGATGGCATTCAAGGTCACCTGAATGAACTTTTGTTAAGTTCCACAACAGCAGAAAAATCGGAGGAACTGTTTACAAATGACGAGTTTCCCATTGAGACGCTGATCAAGTACAGCAGTCTGCGGGTGGAGAGTAGTGCCGTTGTACGGCAGCTGGAGATGATCACTCGTCTGGCTACAACTGACTCAAAACTTGAGAAGAAGCTTCTTGAGGAGACGATCCCGCTGGAGGATGACAGTGTTCTGGTGAATCGAGTCCGCTTTTCACTGCACTCTGTCCTTCACCTTTCCTCCCGATACTTTGCCTTCATGGCCGGCCACCACTTTTTGCGACAGTGGCTCCCATTTGCCCTCTTCTACCTCTTCTACGCCGTCAATCTGCACTTCTTCTTCAACCCCAACATTGCCTCTGCCTCAGGCTGCATCTCCATTGAGGCGGACCTTTTCAACACCACCATTTCCTCTTGTTCAGCAGAGGCAAAGTCTCAGGCTGAAGAAGAGAAATTGCTTCTCGAGAACGTCGTCTACAACNAGGCTGCATCTCCATTGAGGCGGACCTTTTCAACACCACCATTTCCTCTTGTTCAGCAGAGGCAAAGTCTCAGGCTGAAGAAGAGAAATTGCTTCTCGAGAACGTCGTCTACAACTTCTTCTTCAGCTGCTTTTTCCTGCTCATCGTGCTGATGCAAACTCCGATCGCCCTCTTCTACGAGCTGCCGCTGCTAGCAAACGAGCACCGAAACGGCTGGTACAGCACCGGAAGTTGGTACGTCAGCAAGATGATCTTTGAGATTGTGCCGCTAATTCTCGTCCTGGCCATCTACGTCTACCTGGTGGACATCTTTGAAGAGGTGTTAACAGTTTCGTTTTACTGGACCATCTTCTGGGTGATGCTCCTCTCGGTGGCCACCGCCCACGGCTTCACCTACCTGGTGCTGCTGGCGATGGACGCCCAGTTTACCACCAGCCTCGTCCTCGGCTTAACCACGATGATTGTGATGATCCAGCTGTCGAATGTCTTCTCGCCGTTGGCCACCGCCCATTACATTCATCGAGGGCTCTCCTACCTGGCCATTCCTCGGTGGCCACTGCAGGCGCTGATGGTGGCGCAGTACGGCTTTGGGCGGTGTCGGGAGCGGGAAGTGCAGCCCATTCTCAGCTACATGGGTCTGGAGGATGAGGACTTTGCGGTGGCCATCATTTGGATGGTGATCAATGTGCTGCTCTACAAGGGCGTCGCATTTTGGTGGCTGGTGAGGAGGTTGAACTCGGCGAAAGGTGGTTCAAGAAGGAGAAAAGTGACTTTCAAGGAAATGAGTGTATATAAAAGTAAAGTTTTGCTAATTTAGGTATTTTGTGTGTTTTTATTTTGTAAATTGTTTTAAAAATTAATTTTTAGTAAACGTTTTTATTGCCTAGATTTTGAGTAGCAAAATTAATGTTATTTTCAGCTTTCCTCATCCTTTTTCAAGTTCTCGTTTTCTACAACAACTGCCGTAACAGCACTCATCTCAATATCCTCCGGCCGATCGGG
>NW_016212735.1:0-1802 GCF_001687245.7 Rhagoletis zephyria | reverse complement strand
ATCACACACGTTTTGAAAAAATTTTACAACTATTTAAATACATAATTTTTCTATTATTGAAAGATTTTTAAAGGAAAATATTTTTATTCGATCAAAAAATATTTATTCAAAATACATGGAAAATTTTAAATCACTGGCAGCACGATTAAAAATTAACCGATTTCAAAATAAAGAAATAGGTGCTGCTTATTTTCCACTTTCTATAATTGTGAGGGGTGGCAGCAGGAATTGAATTGATTTTCCTATGAATTTTTTTTACCACCCTAATGTATGTGCATATGTATAAGTACATCTTATTTTAATGTAAAGGAGTACAACGATAGTTTCAAAAACGAATATGCAAAAATTTTAAAACATGCATTTTGGAAAACAATTATTGCAGATGTTTGTACATGAATAAAGTGCCGTATTAAAGAAATATATTTACATGTATAAATTTGCAATGATACATGTCCAATACAGTCAAAGAAATTTTGCAACATACATATATGTACATTCAAAAAATTAAATAGAAGAATAGATATGTATGTAGATAGTGTTATTTCAACAAATTTAAAGAAAAATTATTTTACATAAATACGAGTATCAAGTAAAAACTACTTATGTGGTGGTCCAATAATGCATGTGGAAACAGTAAAGTCGGAATTTTTATACTCTCACCCCTTAGGATTGTTCAATACCAAAAAAAACATACCCCAATTTTTTTTATTTTGAAATCAGAAAATATTTAGCGGTCGCTGAAAGTTTTCCATATATTTTATTTGAGAAAAATTACACTTTTCGTAAAAATGGTACAAAATTCTTGAAAACTTATATTTTTCGATCGGAAAACTTTGTTTCTCTTCAGAAGCTTCCCAGAAACTTATTAAACCATTTCTTCATAGTAACTTTATTTTATTAGACCCGCCAAAACCCCCAGAAAATGCGATGGGAGTAATTAAAAAATCTTAAGTATTGAAAAATGGTAAAATAAACAATTGCGTATTATTTATTATTAGAGTTCTCTTGAAGAGAACCAGAGTCTTTCGATTCCGAAAATATTGATTTTCAAGAATTTCATACCATTGCTACGAAAAGTTGTTTAGTTCTAAATATTTTTTGATTTCAAAATAAAAAAAATATGGGCATTAAAATTCCGAATTTACTTATTTTGGACCACCCTAATGTACGCATATAGATTTGTAGAATGTTATCAAAAATATATGTCGAAATGTATGATGTAGGTTTTTAATTTAGTTTTTATTTTCAGATTTTTTATTTTTATGTTTAATCTTTTAATTGGTATGCATGTGTGAACGCAGTATTGTTAATACATAAATTATTATCCATGTGATGTTAGTTGATAGGCTGTAAATCCTCTCTTTTTTGCCTTCCACGAACTTAAAAGACACCTTAATTATTACAAACATACTTAAACGAACGCATAAATGTTTTATGAATTAATTTCAAATAAAGCAATTTTATGCATAGTTTCCATGTGTACATTAGAGTGGTCCAAAAAAAATTTTTTTCAAGATAGGGTTTGGGACATTTTCCAAAATTTTTATTCTTGCCGAAAGTGGTGCAGGTACCCAACCTTAGGTTTTTCTAAGTATAAATTTAGAGGATGCTCATGATGCTCATATTTTACTCTAGAGGTATTGTGTACATATAATTATCAAACAATTGGTTAAGTAACCTAAAAATATTTCAAAATTAAACTATCTAAAAAATGATATTCATCAAATTTTATTGAGCTTGAGTCCGTTTTTAATGAAAAACTATTGTGGAAAACAACAACAACTAAAGCAACAACAATTTGA
>NW_016212734.1:282-1802 GCF_001687245.7 Rhagoletis zephyria | reverse complement strand
TGAAGTTGTTCTACCTTGCACTAACAACAAAAATGACGCTCTCGCAGCAGTATTACTTAATTCTATTCTTCTTTGTCCTACGCGATTGTGCGTAGGAATCGGGTGCCTTGTTAAGATATAAGCAGCATTTTCCCAATGTTCAAATATCTTTGAACATGTGTGCATTAGGGTGATTCAAAATTGGAACATTTTTGAATTTCGACTGAGAGCATTTGGATTCTTGAAGACAAGTTCTTCCTAAAATTTCAGCTTATATAAATAAGATTTAGAGGTCACTCAACGCTGTTGTTTATTTTCCCGCAACTACAGATTTTAAATGCATCTTTATAAAAAAATAAGTATACTTTCATTAAATCTTGTCGGATTTCGCTGAAATTTCGTAGGTAGGTTCCCAAATAGAGGTTTATTAAGTTCGATAAATTAATTTTAAACAGATTTATTAATTAGTTAGTAACTAAGTTTTGCTTTATAAACAACTAAAACATCAAACAAAAAGAATCACTGGATATACATCACGCATACGCCATGTTGAATCCAAGTGCTTTCCTAGTCATTGTAAGTATAGTAAATTAGTATAATAATAATATTTTGTCGCTTACACCTTTGCCAAATATTTGGTCGAACTCTAGCATCTCCAATTTGTGATGTGCGTCTTGATGTTGTCTCAAAAAAGCAAGGGATCTACAGCTTTACGGCGCACAGTGTGAGGTTTAGTCAATCTAGGACGCCAAAATGAAAAAAATGTGCTTGAAAACCGATCATATTTTGTAATTTTTAAGAAAAGACCCCAATTGTTACGAAAATAAGCATAAAAGTATAAGTATAAAAGTATAAATATAATTTTTTGTCTTAATCTTTATAATTTTTCTCTTCATCATCACATTTATCTTTATTACAAAGTTTAATTTCAAATACGATGTAAAACAAAATGCGAAAGGTTACAACAACAACTATACCCAAATACGGAATGACGATTTTGGCCGTAATTTTCTTGGTTTTGAAATCGATTCGGTAGAATCGCCAAATGAAGGGTGACAAAATTTATTTAGCGTATTAGTATATAGATTGTAAATAGGCCTCACATTTTATTTTGTAATTTACTTTTAAAAGTTTTAAACCACTTTCATATTCACATCAGTTCACTGTAAGAGGTTCTGAAAGCACTGGCTTGCTCCTGGCATAATATAAACGGGGCATAACATGAAAAATGTTACTCATACGCCATGTATACAATTTTATACGGGTACGGCCATGCATGGCATGAGTAACATTATTTAATGCCCCTATTTCATAAAAAAATTATTGTACATTTACATTTGTCCATTCACAACCATCGATGTTCATAACTAGTTACTTTTTTCCAAAAGAAAAGACTTTAATACAAATGAAAAACTTAAAAAGAAAACTGCTGATACATATATATGAATAAACAAGTAAGAAAGTCTAAGTTCGGGCGGAGCCGAACATTAAATACCCGGCGCAAGTATTAAATATATGTTTTTTCACCTTTCCGAAACCTT
>NW_016212734.1:0-198 GCF_001687245.7 Rhagoletis zephyria | reverse complement strand
TGCTTATATGTGACAAGCACAATAACCACACCGAGTTTGGTACAAATTAGTAGAACGGTTACCGATATACATATATGTGATCATAAGTAGGCAGTGCCACGCCCATTTTCCAAAATTTTGCCATAAACGTATTTATTGGTAAAGAATTATTGCAAGCATCAATTGTGAATAAATTAGCTTCAATATTTACTGATTTAT
>NW_016212733.1:0-1802 GCF_001687245.7 Rhagoletis zephyria | reverse complement strand
CGCAGAAATGGTATAGAATTCTTGAAAATCAATATTTTTCTATCGGAAACTCTGGTTCTCTTCAGGAGACTTTCAATAATAATCATTTTTTAATACTAACGATTTTTTATTGGTCTCTCATCGCATTTTCGGGGTTTTTGTGGGTTTTTGGCAGACCTATAAATTATAGTTGCGATGAAAAACTGGTTAAACAAACAATTGGTTATTATTATTGGGAATCTCCTGCAGATAAACAGGGTTTTCCGATAGAAAAATATTGATTTTTAAGAATTCTATACCATTTNGTTTTTTCCCCATATAAAATACATGTACAACTTTGGGCGCTTTGAGCGACCTCTAAATATTTTTTGATTTCAAAATAAAAAAATAAGGGTATACTTTTTTCGGTATAGAACAATCCTAGGGGGTGAGCGCATATAAATTTCGACTTTACTTTTTCGCATGCATTTTTGGACCACCCCAATGCCCACATATGACTTTGCATTGAAATGTGTATGGAATGTATTGCCACAATTGTTTTCTATGTCGTTCTAGTTTAAGCTAATGTTGATGATATCGATTTTTCCTGTGGTTTCTTTGGGTTTCATTTATTCTCGTATTTCGTTATTATCTTTTCAATGTTCTTTGCAGAATTTATTGCATTGCTTAGCTGGTTTCGAAATCAGGCAAAACAGGCATACTATTTATGAAAATAAAAACAAAACAGCAAAAATTCTACCAACAGTATGAACAAAAACAAAGACTAATTAAAAAACAGCAATAACAAAAAATATGTAGAGCAACAACAAGCGATGAAATGCTGATAATGGCATGAGTTTGTCAAAGAGGTAAATAGTAGTAGAACGTCGTTCTAAAATAAACGTAAGCACAAACATACAAACGTCCATACATACAATATGTATAAACACAATTGGTTGTTATTTAGTTAAGGAACCCACCTGCAAAATTGGTATGGAAGTCGTCTTATGAAAGCGTTAAGGAACTGGGCATCAGAAAGCTGATGATTTTGTCCCAGCAAGTTAAATTGTAAAGTGAAAAGGTATAAACAATACGCGAAATTTGTTCTTCGATAATTCAAAAAAGAAACAATAAGTTACTAAAAAGAGCAAAAGGTATCAATTATAGTTTAAAGCTCTCATACATAGCGGGACACTGATTTAGAACAGTAATGGCACCCCGTCTTGCCCGCGCGCAGAGCTTTTTTAAGCTTTCTTTGAATTTAATATAGGCTGGCAAAAGTTTTCTCTTCCTGTAACTTATTTAGATGTACTACATACATATTTACGTACCTTATAGAGCCTTGACACCCTAAAACATAGCCATAAAGGCGGCTATGGAGATCCTGTAAATTACATCCAGGGTGCACTCGGGATATATTCGATGTAGCAGGTATATTTTTTAAAGCTCTTGAATGAGAATGCAGGTGGCGCCTTTGAAGGAGAAGAACCTAGACCAATATTCAAAAGGGAAGCTCACTCTTTTAACTGACTAAACTCGACAAACACGCGGAGAGCATAGCATGAAAAGAACAAAAAACAAGGGCTTTGGAGCGGTGCATACATAAATATATCGGCTGAGTTGTTAAAAGCCGGCTGGAATCTCAGTGTAGTTCGCCCACTCCACAATTACCGGCAGATAACCCAGCTTGATAATAGTAATAATTTTCTTAAGCGTCCGACTGAGCTTCACCTCCAATTTGTGGCGTGCGTCTTGAGGTTGTTACGCAAATGGAGTGACCTTTTTAATGGAGTAGCTTTTTCATGGCAGAAGTATACTCAGAGGTTTACCATTGCCTGTCGAGG
>NW_016212732.1:0-1802 GCF_001687245.7 Rhagoletis zephyria | reverse complement strand
AATTGAATACACACACATCTAGCTACATGGGTAGATACATTTTCTATCTTAAGTACTATTTAGTAAATGATAGAACTTCATTCATTAAAAGGGTGTTCCAAATGTTAATTTTTTACTTTATCCCAAGGCGTGCAATTCTTTCGATCGCACGACAGTGGTACGGCCCAGATTTATGTATGTTATCTGGCCAAGGACGGCAACGACGGTCTTCTTCACACAAAAAAGGTTCAACAATAGCTTATTTAATTCAATTTTGTTTAGTAAAATTTTTAAATTTTTTATTTTTTTTAATTTTTTATTTGGGTCATTCCATGTAGACACGACATTAATTTCACCCTATAGGTCAATGACTACATTTCATTAATCTTTTTGAAATTTAAAAAAAATAAATAAAATAAAAAATAACTTGTAATTTTTGTCTACGAAATCTTTTACTTCATACACAATTAAAGGCCTGTCCCACCAGTCATAAGTGAAAACATATTTTTAATATTTCAAAATTTTTATCAAAACGAAAGCGTATAATTGTAATATACAACACAAAAAATTTGGCTTGAAAATTAGCTGTCTTAGCTAAAGTTCGTCTTTGGGGGCACAGAGATAAAATAGAGGGATTTTCAGTATCTTACCAGTCACATTCATTAAAATAGTAGTTAAATTAAAATAATAGTTAAAATAATTATTATTTTGAAAGGAATTTTATATGTAGATTAGTTATTTATCTACTTGTAACATGTTAAAAAATCTATTTAACGCGCCATAGTAACAATTCACAGTTAATCACATTCTGGAGTCAAATGATAGTCGCAATGGATTGGCACATTTTTATTTTATTTTTTTAACTCCAAAAAAAACGAGGAAGGTTATCAATTCATGAGAATATATTTTTTCGATGATTCTTTTTATCGGAAAGGGTGGTACCATACTAATTTGGTTTTGCTCCGATCATTGGATCATGAAAAAATTAATAGTAATTCTAAATTTGTATATGACCATGAAGTCAATTGTACTTTTTGCTTGTTTTATTTTTATTTTTTTTAGGTATTTATACTTACGCTTTTTGTTATAATTTTTATTACAACTACATATATTATAGGAGTACACTGTTGTTTGTATGGGAGATGACGTGCCCCCTTAAAATATCGAAATTATATTTGCATATAATTTAATATTTTTTCTTCATATTTTTTGTTTAATTTTTGCTATTTTTTATTTCATTTTGCTTTATTATTTTTAATATATATTTAATTTTTATTTTTATTTAATTACTTAATTTTTTCTATTCCATTTTTATATTTATTAAATTGTATTTTTTTTATTCTTGTTCTAATTCTTATTCTGATTTTATTTTATTTTATTTTACCTACTTCATTTTTCTTTATTTTTAAATTCTTGTTTTCTAAAAACGATGCCAGTAAGAAAAATACATATTTACATAGGCGTTTATCTAAAGTGAAAGCAAAACATCTTTAATGCATTTTTTATTATCCACAAGTGCTAATTCTAAAAATGTTTGCATCGGAAGGATTTTATTATTTTTCATCTCTCTTCTTTCGCTTAGCTATTCGTTTGGTATAGAGAAGAATTTCTGGTCACTTGAATGACGAAAGTTAATTAGATTTGCGTTTTACGACGAAAAAAATAAAAATAAAATTTCTACAGCTGTTGCTTTGATTTTGCTTGTTTTGTAATTTTTATGAAATTTCAGATTTCTTCTACTCTTCCCATTTTTCATACCATTTTACGCTGTTGTGCCAACAGCTTTTCTGTTTTCAATTATTTTCTATTCTTCTTCTTCTTCA
>NW_016212731.1:0-1802 GCF_001687245.7 Rhagoletis zephyria | reverse complement strand
TCCTTCCGAGCACAGGTAGCAGCTTGGGCTTTCTTTACATGCAGAGGCTGTAGCGCCAGCTGTTTGCCAGATACGTCTAATGTGCGAGTGTGCGTGCGTGGGAAGTAGACTAAACATAAGTGGTCAGACGTCAATGTTAACAAAATATGTAGGTGTGTAATTGTGGAATCGAACATAGGTAGTCCAATCAAACATCTATGTTAACCGAGTGTAACTGTGTGAGTGCATAAGTGTCGCATCGAACATAGCTGATCAAACCACAACTTTAATTACATAATGNAAAATATGTAGGTGTGTAATTGTGGAATCGAACATAGGTAGTCCAATCAAACATCTATGTTAACCGAGTGTAACTGTGTGAGTGCATGAGTGTCGCATCGAACATAGCTGATCAAACCACAACTTTAATTACATAATGCCCAGTGAAAGTTCGATCGGGCCAGTAAAATAAAGTTAAGGGAGTGTGGGTGTGTGATTGTTCCAAACAGCGGTTTTTCTTTTTAGTTTTCTTTATACATATGTAAGAACATAACTATATAACACGGATCGAGTCAGTTAGCCTGGCATAAAGGTATAAAAAGACCCGGTTGGTGACGAACGGGTCAGATACAAAAGTTACGGTGCTAGCGTGGTGATAATCAGTGGTTTTGCAGTGCGAACGTTTTTGTACTTATCAAAAAAAATAAAAAAATAAAATAAAGGAAAAGTGTCTTAAGTGTGTATATTTTATACAGAATTCCCAGTTAATGGTGATAACTGTGTCGTTTTACCGGATTGTTGCGGTACCGGTGACCGCAGAGCCACAACGTAGTGCTATCTTTGGAACTGGAGGTAAGCAACACATATTATTATGCCCCAAATCGACATATGTGCGTATGTAGACAAAAGGCAAATTAACATGATAGTGACGACTAGTCAACGNGATGCCCCAAATCGACATATGTGCATATGCCTGCATGCTACCAAATGCGTATGTACGTATGTAGACAAAAGGCAAATTAACATGATAGTGACGACTAGTCAACGACCACCCAAAACAATTTGCTAAGTAAGAGATATTTTTCACTTTCAGGTCGCCTGCACTTACACATATATGTATATGTGAATAAAAGGACCTCCACTCGCCGGTCACTTGAAATAGTCACCATCGACATCCTGCCACAAAAATTGTGAGACGTCTGCATCCGCTGAATTCACCGCTGTGCAGTTACATACGCCACAGATAGTTGCAAACGCGCTAGCACACATCGCTAGCTCTGCGATGATGCTGAACGGAATCCTTGGGGCTCGGCTTACAAAATTGTCTCAAAAAAGCTGAAAGGCAGAAACATGAACCCGACAAACGCTGCATACCTAAAGTCCGTCGTGGGGACACTATTTCCTGTACAGAGACCGTTAGTGTCCACTATGGATGGCGAGCAGTTGAGTGTTGTTGACCCTGTAACGGAAGAAGAAATCACACTCGCAACATCGAAGGTGGAAGTAAAGAAAGCTCCTGGCCCCGATGGCGTACCCAAGATAGCTCTTAAGCTTGCAGTCCACCTGTGCGCTTCCGTATTCCTACAAGTTTTTAATGAGTGTTTCACGAATGGAACTTTCCCTCAAATCTGGAAGAGGAAAAAGCTGGTTTTAATACCTAAGCCGGGTAAACCTCTGGATGATCCCTCAAGTTTTCGGCCTATTTGTCTGCTAGACACAGCAGGTAAAATCTTGGAGCATATTATAGCTAAACGTCTTGACAGGGAAGTCGAAGAGAAAGGCGGTATATCGGCAAACCAATTCGGGTTTAGAAAAGGGAAGTC
>NW_016212730.1:0-1802 GCF_001687245.7 Rhagoletis zephyria | reverse complement strand
GCGTTTAAAATTTTTTGTTGGTACATTTTTATTAGATTTGATACATTTTATTCTGACGTTTGGTACAATTTCGAAAACTTCATTTATCATCCCTGGGACCTACAGTGTTAANCATATATGTATATTTTTACAAGATGTTTATTTAAAAGGCGTTAAATAAATGTATATTTCTTTTAAACATTTATTGTTTTTGTGAAAGCGTTTAAAATTTTTTGTTGGTACATTTTTATTAGATTTGATACATTTTATTCTGACGTTTGGTACAATTTCGAAAACTTCATTTATCATCCCTGGGACCTACAGTGTTAAGCCGACTCCGAACGGCGATTGTATTTTGATGAGAAGCTGTTTTTCATGGCAGAAATACACTCGGAGGTTTGCCATTGCCTGCCGAGGGACGACCGCTGTTAAGAAAAAACCTTTTTCCATATTTTTTGCGGTGTTCCTTTGACCAGGACTTGAACCCAGGTGCTGATGAGTGAAAGCGCGCACTGCTTACCACTACACCACAGCGGTCGCACTCGCACATGTATTATGATCAAATTTGCTTGTTTCTTCATTATGATGGCTTTGCGCTCAATTTGGCAATTCTTCGCCTCGCTGTCTATTGATTTGCATTAAAGTTTAATACCTTATATGGTAGACAGACGGAGAAAATTAATTAGAATTAATAAGCATAAATGCAAATTAAAATTTTACCCTTACAGACGGCAGTAATGCGGATAAACCAGCCGCAAGGTCGTGGGATCGAGTCCCACGGCCAGTAGACTTTTTTTATTTCTTTTTCATTATTTTCTTTATAAGTTCTATATTTTTTTTACGTTGCTTTCAGTTAGTTGTTGTTGACTTTTTAATAAAATTCAACTCTAAAAATTAAAATTAACTAATAGTAAAATAAGAAATGTGATGTAAAATAAAGCAGATGAAAACAAAATAAAGTAAAATTAAATATATAAAATAAATTAAAAAAAATTTTCGAAACCGCTCCAACCGAAGATCGAACCTGGCAGCTACAGGCTTGTAGCCCGCAACTCTCACCACTCGGCTACCGCGTATGCGAAACTCGCCTGCTTCGTTTGTTTACTTGTACAAAAGACAACAACTGGCAGTTTTTACCAGTGTTGTCATCGAAAATTCCCCGAACCCGAGTTAATTCCCAAAAATTTCGTGCATTTGTTCGGCTGCTTATGCTCATTTTAAAGAGGAAAATGCATGAGTTAAAGCAAATAAACGCTGGTTATGCAAATAACCGAGCCCGTTTGTCTACCGTATAAAGCGCTTCTGTAATAGTGGCTGTATCGCTACTTGCTGCTAAGTTCACAAGATATCGTACCGTAATATTTTTTGACAGACTTCCTTTGTTCATGGGAACATTTTCAGCTATATTTTTTCTCAGTCTTAACATTTTAAAGTAGCAAATTCCAAAATTGTTTGCCACTTTTCGTGCGGTCCCGCCTTTCCGCAGTAAATGTATTATTTACATTTATGGTTCCTGATTAACTATGTTATTTACTGGTGATCACTTCTTCAATAAATTACAATATAGAAAAGTCATCTGACTTCCAACTAAGTAAGAGATAACTGTCAAGTGCAAAACTGAGGGTGAGTGCAAAACTGTAACATCNTATTTACATTTATGGTTCCTGATTAACTATGTTATTTACTGGTGATCACTTCTTCAATAAATTACAATATAGAAAAGTCATCTGACTTCCAACTAAGTAAGAGATAACTGTCAAGTGCAAAACTGAGGGTGAGTGCAAAACTGTAACATCTGCCTAAATTTACATTTTTGTCTGCTG
>NW_016212729.1:0-1802 GCF_001687245.7 Rhagoletis zephyria | reverse complement strand
CATCTGGGCGTTTTGCAAAAAACTCTGTATCCAACTGAATGATGTATTAGGATGAGCTCTGAGGGCACAATAGACCATGTTATGTGGCCAAAAATCTTTCGTATTTTTTTTTAAGTGAAACATTTTTAGCGGCGGTTGGTTGGTTGGGAGTAAATTGGCGAATTCAACGGAAATGGTGCAACGGAAACGGTTGGGGTTGAAACAAGTGCTTCTTGAGTGTATGCACTTGATATTAATTTTACAAATAGAATAGAAATTTAGAGATTTTTGGAATTCTTGGGACTTATCGATAGAATAATCGATATTTTTATCGGTTTTGTTATCGATATATCGATTTTGCTATCGATATTTTCGAAACATATCAATATAATCGATAATTTCATAGATTTTGTTATCGATATTTTTATGGGTTTGTAATCGATTTTTAAACGAGATTTTTTATCGATATAGTTATTGGTTTTGTTATCGATATTGCTATAGATTTTTTTATCGACATTTTTATCGAATTCGTTATCTTTATTTTTATCGATTTTGTTATCGTTTATTTATAGATTTTGCTATCGATTATTTATCTATTTTCTTTATAATTTTTTTACCGATTATTTATCGTTTTTGATATTGATATTTTTATGGTTTCTTTTTATCGATTTTGTTATCGATATTTTAATCGATTTTGTTATCAATATTTTTATCGATTTTTGTTATCGATTATTTGTCGATTTTGTTATCGATATTTTTTATTAATTTCTGTTATCGATTATTTATAGATTTTTTATCGATTTTGTTATCGATATTTTTATTGATTTTTCAATCTACCAGTATTATCGATTTTGCTATCGAAATTTTCATAGAATTTTTCATAATTTTTTTTTATCAATATTTTTATCGGTTTTGTTATCGATATTTTGTTGGATGTTACTATCGATTTTGTTATCTGTAGAGTATAAAGATAGAAATGAAGATAAAGGAAAACAGAATAACATAAATGTAATTAGAACGAACAGGGGTAGAGGCAGGGATCTAGATAGAAAAGACAAAAAACAAAACCTTAAGCAAAAGCAGATGTACATATGTATGTATTTATGTATGTATGAATATTGGTTATGAGACAAAATAGATATGTAACGCAAGTTTCACTTCTCCAGTGTGGACCAGGCGCACTTACTTTTTTTTTATTAATCCGGCTGCTGGACTATTCTTATAATTTTTTTTTAATAAAATCTCTTACTATTAAATATGAATACATAATTATGTACGTACATATGCAAGTATGTCAGATGCAAAATTATGAAAAATTAAGCAATCTAAATATAAACGCTTTTTTTAAATTTGGTTGTCTATAGACTGTTGCAGTACTTTATTAAAAAAATATTGGATTATATCAAAGATACATGAATACGTAATGTATATTTTGGTAGATTTTCCCCAGGATTTTAAAATAACGCACTGTTCCGAGCTCCGGGTGTTAAAACACTGGCGATTATAGCAGTTATATTTTAAAAATTTCCGTACAAAGCACCTGCACAAGAATTTACTGATTGCTTCTTCTCAGTCCTGCGTCTGGTTCAAAATTCGCAATGCACGTCTAAAAGAAGTCAGTATTCTCTAAAAGTATATTGTAATTATTTCGAGTTATGCATTTTATGTAGATTGCAGGAAATTTGCATTTTTTCATCAGCTTAAAGTAAATCGGCCGCATTTTTATTTTATTTTTTATTAAGCCACATTTAGCACGAGCATCAATACATATGTTTGTATGCACTATATGCAGGGGCATTGTGGACGAGTTAGAAGCTTTGCTA
>NW_016212728.1:0-1802 GCF_001687245.7 Rhagoletis zephyria | reverse complement strand
TTTCGTCTCTCCTGAACAATTTCAAAAAAGTGAGTTGAGGTGAGAGGTGGCAGCACCGCATGCAAAATGGTCTCGAAACGGTGTTGAAAAATAAAGTTTTATAAACTTATACACACGTACATATTTCGTGTGTTTAATTTAATCAGTCCAGTTAACCATTCAAGAATGAAAAAAATTTACATATAAAAATTATGCTTCTAGTTCGCAAGCGCATGTGTTTATGTATTTGCATACATGCTTTTGTTTAAGAACTTGCGTCAAGGATTCAAGGATTTACACTTTTGATTTTCTACTCACTGCTTTCTTTACAATTAAGCAACTATTCGAGTGATTTAATTAGCATTTCACAATTCCATTAGCCTTATTTTATTTACTTGCCACGAAATTTTATGCCAACAAAGTGAAAAGAATTTTCTATTTTATTTACATATACAATTAAAATGTAGAGCAGCATGAAAGTCGACGAAGAGAATTCAGATAGAAATTCTAAAGAATTTTACTGCTGCCATCGTACAATTGTTTCACCACGGCCAATGTCATTCGAAATTCGCCACTCAGCAGCAAGTTTCTTGCAGTTTTTGATAGTTTTGCATTTGATTGAAATGTGCTCAGGGTTTTCGAAAGTTTCGTTTGAGAATAGGGACTTTTTATGTAGTTTCTTAGGTATTCTTGACTAGGCTGTTTAGAAGTTAAGCAGTCCTTATGGTGAAAAAGCTGAATTTATTTCGGAAAATTTACGCCTTTGTGGAGTATTTTTAGTTAGTGCTATGACTCAAAATGAATCGATGTACAATGCAATTTCGCATTATCTGTCATTCTGCGTTAAAAAGTAAATTTTGAAAAAAATGCACTTGGCACCTTTTCACCTTTAGGTAGCGTATTCCATACTAATTTGGTTTAGTTCCGATAATTGGATCATAAGAAATTAACGGTACTTCTGAACTTTTTATGAGCATTAATGTCGGTTGTTTTTTTTTATTTAAAATTAACTTGCAGTTTCTAATTTTTTAGAATCACAGCTAAATATGTAAGTATGTGTGATTGTCTTATTTTTCCCAAAGAAGTCTGCGAAGATGACTTCTTCGTTATGCTAGAAAACTGTTGCCATAACTTTATTAACTGACGTCGGAGATGACTTAGAGAGGGGTTCTTATTAGAGATGCCGTTTTTAAATCGATTTAATCGAAGATCATTTGGGCTCGATTCGATTTTTTATCGATTTTTTAGTTCTACTTCGATCCGTCAATTGATTCAAGTAATTCGAAGATAAGAATTTGATTTTTTCTCAATTGATGCATTTTGACTTACGGTTTACCTCAGAAAATCTATAAACTTTTAAAGAAATTTGAATTGGAGGCTGGTACGAAAAAAAATCTTGGAAAATTTTGTATGGCTAATACCACAACAAAAACTCCAAAAATCGAAATTCCATACTTTATAGAAGTTTTCATAAAAATTTTGCAGTCCTAATTATCTTTTTGGTTTTATTTTTCTTTTTATTTATTATATGTTGTTTATCTTATTTAATTTTTTTTTTTGTATTATTTTATTTAATTTTTTATTTTTTTTATTTTTTTTTTGTTTTATTTTTTTTTTTTTTTTTTTTTTTTTTTTTTTTTTTTTTTTTTTTTTTTTTTTTTTTTTTTTTTTTTTTTTTNTCATTTTTTTTATTTTAATTTTATTGTATTTTTTTAGTTTATTTTTTATTTTAATTTACTTTTATTTATTTTTGTTTCAAAAAAAAATTCGCAACAAATTTAACGGGTGATTTTTTTGAGGTTAGGATTTTCATGCATTAGTAT
>NW_016212726.1:0-1802 GCF_001687245.7 Rhagoletis zephyria | reverse complement strand
CAGGCGGCAGGCAGACAACCAGAAATGGGCGCCCAGAGAGCATGAAACAGCAACAGCAGCAGCAGCAGTAGTGGTAGAGATGGCCGATATGCCCGAAGAGCACCAGCAAAGTCAGTGCTGGTGCTGCTGGTCACCGATGGTGCAGCAGCAGCAAAAAATAAAAGCGAAAGACAATACAGCTCCCTTTTTTGTTCATTTGATAATGTAATCGAATCGAAAAAGAGGAGAAGAAGGGAAATTGTCTGTGAGGCGGCATTTATATATAGGACGGCACCACTTCTAATGAACTTTGACTAGACAGTAATGACACCGGTGAAATGGCAATGATGGTGATCTGATCAGAGTGCTGAACAAAAAGAAAAAAAAGCACACAAACCAACTAAAATGGGCATTGGGGGTAGCACACTCACACAGAGCACTGAAGCAACAGTGACAACTCAACAGCAGAAGCAACATTAAAAAACAAAAATGGCCGTCAATGGCCGTTTCGATGGTGACAAGTGCTGTATGTTTATGATGGCCGCAGTGATGGTGGTGCACTTACACACTCGTGGTCTTCGCTGAAGAAGCAAAAAGATGATGTAAACAGTGGTTGCCGCTGCTGCTGCTGCGGCAGCTGTTGTTGTTGTGGCGCCGTGGTCGTGGACTACCACCACAGAGAAGACAGAGGAGACAGCAGGCAACGTGCTCAGTGCACTAGTGCTGGCAGTGCTGCTGCTGCTGGTAATCAGGGGCGCCAAGTGGAAGAAAGAAGAAGAAGAAGAAGAAGCTGATGATGATGGTAATGGTGGTGAAGGGTGCAAGAGAAACAAAAGCAACAACAACGGCGAGAGGGAAAAGGAAAGCGAAAAAGAACAAGANTGCTGCTGGTAATCAGGGGCGCCAAGTGGAAAGAAGAAGAAGAAGAAGAAGAAGAAGAAGAAGCTGATGATGATGATGGTGGTGAAGGGTGCAAGAGAAACAAAAGCAACAACAACGGCGAGAGGGAAAAGGAAAGCGAAAAAGAACAAGATGACGGCAAAGGCAAAGAAGAAGAAGAAGAAGAAAAAGTAGTAGACAAACAAAACGAGTGCAGACACATGCTGCTGTCGACGATCATCACCATCACCATCAGCCGGGCACATCTACTCGGAGATTGGTGCTGATCTGTCTGTGCCTGTCTGTCTGTCTGTCGGTGTGACACGCCGACAGGACGGCAACAAACACACACACAGAGAGAGGAAAATCCTCCTCCTCCTCCCCTTCTTCTGTTCTTCTGTGCGTCACCACAGGTGCGAAATAAACGAAGAAAGAAGAAGAAGAAAACGCCGAAACAAAAAAGACTAGCTGGAGCACACACACTCACTACAACACAACACTAAACCGACGCCGGCGACGACAACGAAAACGAAGAGTAAGAAGAAGAAGATGAAGGGAAAGAGGGGCACCAGCGGCAACAGCAGCGAAGTGAATGAACAAAAAGAAAGACTGGAGAAGGAACTGACTGACTGGCTGCTGCTGCTGCCAAGCGACAGTGTCGTGTGTATGAGAGAGTCTGTCTATCAGTCTGCTGCTGCTTTTCCCACTCTCTCAGACTGCTCTTGAAGGAGAAGAAGGAGAAGAAGAAGAAAAAGAACAGGGGAACGAAAGGATTGCAGGCGCTGGTGGCACTCAAGTCAGTCAGTCAGNAGTCAGCCAGTCAGCTGAAGAACTCACCACAGTGGTCGTGGTGGTGGTGGTGGTGGTAGTGTTTGCTGCTAGGCTTTCCTCTTTGCCTCTGGTTTCGGTAGTGCGGTAGTAGTCGTCGATGAGATGGTGGTGGT
>NW_016212725.1:0-1802 GCF_001687245.7 Rhagoletis zephyria | reverse complement strand
CGAGGTGTCGTAATGCATGGAGTTCTTTAAACTTACAGAGTTATCGATAGTTATTGATCTACTTAAATTAGTTGATTCATCGAATCGAAGTTTGTGGAATTTTCAAAATATATCGATTTATCGAAATTTCAAGGTTATATAAGCTAATCGATTTATCACTGCTTATCGAATTTTATCGTGTTAACAGAGTATAACGAGTTATCAGAATTTTTCGATAGCTTTCGAAAAATTTGGAGCTGTCAAAAATAAAAATTTATCCAAAGGTATCCAAAGAATTTACATTTTTGAGTTATCGAAATTTATCGAGCCCTCGAATTTCACAGTTATCGAAATTGGTCGAGTTAACGAATTTTGTTGAGTTATCGGATTTTAGTGTTTTCGAAATTCTTCGAGCTATCGATATGTATCAAATCATTGAAATTTATCGATAAACTGGAATGTATCGGGTCAATTCCAGGTCCTGCCGATGTCCTCCAAAGACGTTCGAATATAAAAAAAATATTAGTTACGTTTAAGTTCCAAAGCAGAAGATTTTCCGGTAAGTTAATTTGTACCATATAAGTTTTGCTACGGGTTAAGTTAGAAAACCTCTCCAAGGCTCCCAAAAACTAGAAAAACTGTCGAATTTCGACAGTAACTGGCACTCTAGTAATTATTAATTTATGTAATATGTACATATTGTGTACATCCATATGTATGCGAGAGATACAATTGTGTGAATCTAAAATCTGAAAGTTATGCAAATATGCAGTATGCAATTGGCAAATTCGTTGGTGATTTGCCGTCGGCATTTGAGTTGAAAAAATCGACTTTTACTTTTTTACTGATTCATATGGTAGATGCTACGCTATTTTCAATGCAACAAACCACAGTTATCTAGCTGCCTTAGTTTTTCCCCAAATTCACTTTAAAGATGGACACATTGACCAAAAAACGCAAATGCGCACTGTTTGGTGATTTGATGTCGGCATTAAAAGCGAAGAAAATCGGCTTTTATATTTTTAACGATGCTAATGGTAGTTTATAGACACGACATTTTCAATTCAACAAACTGAAGTTTTCTAGCTGCCTTAGTTTTCTCACAAATCCAGTTCAAAGATGGATACATTGACAAAAAACGTACAAATGCATTGATTGCACTGCACGTGTTAACTTCAAAGTTGCCTTTGTCGAAGTTATTTATATTGAGAAAATATGTTGCATTATCATTTTTCCCTGTTTTTCATAGTAAAAATAAAGTCGTCACTAAAGTTAGTTACAGCTTTTTCACATCACTTTCAGTGGATTAGGCATCTGTGAAAAAAAGATGCAACTAACTTTCTTCTTATTTAGGACTGAGAAGCTTTAACTTAGAGTCGACTTTATTTGGTCTACGAATATGCCCCAACAGTTTTGGAGTCAAATGAAAACGAATTTCCCCATGCATATGTATGTATGTACATACGTACTCCATTACCTGCCCTGCAGTACGGGGGAGCGACTACAGGACTGCTGAATCGGTAGCTACCTGATAAACACCGTCAATTACCGACCGACTACTTGCAGTGTATTTCATCGATTACTTTTACAAGGCAATGTCCTAGGCGGTAGTCACCATCGGCTCTCTCTGCACTACCGGGAGTTACTAAAGTAGTCACTTGCGTGATTTATGGGCGCCCTCTGTCGTAGTTTTTCGCTATTCTGCTTACGACGGGTTCGACTCTGCACTACCATGTGCACTCCACGGATTAATAGAGGAGCTACTTACCTAGGCGTCAGTGCAGTAGCGGTTCAAAAGTAGCGATTGACTCCAGCAGTACTGG
>NW_016212724.1:0-1802 GCF_001687245.7 Rhagoletis zephyria | reverse complement strand
AGTCGCGACCAAAACCTATCCTACGGGATTAGATTTTTAAAGCTTTCATTACATATTTTATATGTATAACCCGTAGAGAGTAAAAACAATCGCTGATCCTCACTATCCTAGCATGAACTACAGGTAGTTCGCAGGTGGTAAGCATGCAAGATCCAGAATGTTAATGCATTTTTTTTCGAAAAGGCAATGAACATATGTATTGAAAAAAAAAAGAAATAAATAGAACATATATTCTAGCTAAAATGTAGTAAAAGTAGTTCACATTAACTAACAGGGCAATTCTGGCTAATGGCGTTTTCGTTTCAAAAAAAAATGTTGCCTTCTCATCGCCCTCTTCTCAGTGTTCGAGCGTAGAGGGCAAAGAGAAGGTTAAATTTTTCGGTAGAAACGAAATCGGTATAAGAGCAAGTCCTTTGTAAGACAATTAAAAACGGTAGGCAAGATAGTTTCAAGGACTTTGTTTACACATAATACCACGAAAGCCTTGCAAAAAAAAGCTTCCTTGCTAACTTTCATGGTGAAAAGCTCTCTTCACTAAAAGCACTTCATTTTGCCCCTCGCTGCTCCAATAGTCGCAATCACCAAGTCAAGAAAATACTAGCGTGCCATTCGCGAGATCTGAGGTTCGAATCTTCAGGCTGCGTTTTTTTCAATTTATTTATTTCTTCTTTTTTAATTTAATTTTTAGTTTTTAGAAACTTATTTTATTTATTTTATTTTTTAGTTTTTTGATATTATTGCTTTAAATAGAAAAGTATTTCTTTAACTTGACTTAATTTTTCGGAACTTATATTATTGTTTAATTTATTTCTTTTTTTAATTCAAATTTTTTAAAAATTTATTCCTTTTTTAATAAAATTTGTTTTTTTTAATGCAAAATTTAATTATACATAAATATATTTTTTATTTAATAATTTCTTTGATTTTTTATTAATAAAAAATTAAGTTCCTAAAAATTAAACAACAAATGTAAAAAAAATTAATTTAAAAAAGAAAGAAGAGTTAACAACGTTTTTAATGTAATTTTTGTCTTTTTCAATTTGAGTTTCCTTTAATATTCTTAGACGTTTTTAAAAGAAAAGTATTTTTTTATTTAATATAATTTTTAAGAACATAATTAATATATATTTGTTTCTTTTTTTAAGTTAATTTATTTTTTTGAATATTTTTTCTTTTGTTAATTCAATAATTTAAATTAATTCTCTTTTTTTACATTACAATGTAATTTAATAAAAATAAAATAAACATTTAAGAAAAATAAAATAAAATGTTTAAAAAAATTAAATTAAAAAAGAGAAGTTAAACTTAAAATGTAAAATAATCTTTTTTATGTAATTTTTCTCTTTTTTTAATTTTTTATATGTTATTGATTTAAAAAGAAAAGTATTCCTTTTTTTAATTCAATTAAATTTTTGGAACTTAATTTATTTTTTTAATTTTCAGTTAAAATTTTTTTAATTTAGTTGCCTTTTAATTTTAAGAAATTATTTAAAAAAAATATATATATTTTTCTAATTTAACTTTATTTTTTTAAACTTATTGAATTTTCCCTTAATTTTTAGTTTTGAACGACGGTGATGAATTGAAAGAAAGGTGCCAGAATTGCCTTGTAAGTGCTAATACTCATAATGCCTCCTTAAAGTATGCAACTAATTGTTACAGCTGTGTGTTAAATGCTCTGTGAGTTAAAGGGAATTTTTAGAAAAATTATAAGAGGGACTCGCCAGAAATTAAACTATTTCACACAATTTTCAGCCAAATAGTCATATATGATGTTTTTAATAATTTGAAACAATAAACAA
>NW_016212723.1:0-1802 GCF_001687245.7 Rhagoletis zephyria | reverse complement strand
TAAAATAAGTATTTTCAACGTAGTTAAGCAAATGAGGCAGCAAAAAAAATAACTTACCGAAAAAATGCGAATGCGCTATTTTCAATTACGTGAACATACATAAATTAGTAATGTAATACATGCAAAAGCGAAAATGATGTACATATTGATGTATGCGCGTGTGTGGATGCGCGTTTGTAAAACATATATTGGCCGCCTGAGAAAGTAAATCAAAAGCTAGAAGTTTGTTATTTGGAAGTAGAGGTTGACATTTTTGATAATTTAAAAAGTGGGCAAAATTTTTGATAACTTAAAAGTTGGACCTAAAATTTTGGACGATTTAAAAGTGGGCTTACATTTTTGTTAATTTAAAAATTGCACATAAATTTTGTGGCATTTAAGAACTGGACATACATTTTTGATCATGCACATTTTTTGTCAGTTATAATTTTTTGAAAATAGAAAAATCGAATATGAATCGGATACAATTTTCGGATCCTTAACTGGTTATAGAATCTCCCCGCTGATATAAACTTTTGCTCATTTGAAAACTGGATAGCATTTCTGGCTGTTTTGAAAGGGGATATATGTTCATTTTTGGTCATTTAAAAAATTTTTATATGTACATAAGTTATTTATCATAAAATTACCAAAAATTCATTTCCAGTCTTTAACATAAGCGTTTGTAATTAGAAAATGCTTTGGGAGTCCTAAATTAACACATTTTCTTGATTTAATATTTCAAGTTGTTGACTTTTTCCAACACCCGCAGCGTGTCCAAGCCAAAATTCATCAACTACAGTTAACAACGCCCAAAGGAATTCAAAAATAAAAACCACTGCCTTTCATTTGAAAACTTTTGTTTTTCGTAATTTCATAAAAAAAAAACATTAACGACGTGTAGTCGCGCACAATGAAGCAACAGGGTTTGTACGTGTAGGGCCGAATCCTGACAGTTGCTAAATGTTGCTACAGTGCTAACCACACCAACACAACCACATTAACATGCGCCACGCCACACTGACACGCCGACAACGTTACGAATTTATTACGTTTTCATTGCCAGCGCAATATAGACTTTGATGCTGTCAGCAACCCAAAAAACAAAACACTTTCAGCCTTCACTCAATCAAATATGTACATATGTACATACTTATGTTTTATGGATGTNTGTAAACACTTTCTAGGGATTCTGTCTGCGCGTGTAATAAAATTATTTGCCTCCTTCACCTTTGCCACGGCTCATTTGGTTAGCAAACTTGGAGGCAAAAGAGAGATACTCAAGCGGTTATAGTCTGTGCGCGCGAAAACAGGTGAAAATAAATGCAATCGAACTTTTTTCTACTCGAAACTCTTGCTGTAGCGTTGATGAGCATATCAATGTCGGTTTGCAACCATTCAAAGCAAAGATTTTAAGCATTTCGCTGGCTAAGATTGCTTTGCATATACATAAATTTACAGCGAAAATTCTATTAAAGTTGTGTGTTGTGTTCATTTGTATGTTATGTTGAAAAGGCGTTTTCTCAAGCTGTGAATCTCTTAGAAATTTTCCAAAGCTGGAAATCTCTTAGCAATTTTCCAAATGATAGATTTCCAAAACTTAGTAACTTAGTAAAATAACAGCAAGAGGAGATGCAAAATATGTATGCCAACATGCTACATTAAAAAGTTTTTCTGGCTGAAAAATACATATCGTCACCTGAAATGCAAAGTAACGTAACAACATTCGTCACTGAAATGCAAAAAGTCCTAACTTATAAAAAATTCAAAAATGCACTTTTTGATTGTTTTGATGGATTTCAACAAATTACAACTCCCACGTC
>NW_016212722.1:0-1803 GCF_001687245.7 Rhagoletis zephyria | reverse complement strand
AATAGGCTAAAAGAGCTTGTGAAATTTAACAAATAGCGAGTGAAACAGTGGAAACACTCAAGTGCTACACAAAAACCCGAGTTGAGCTGTTAACAGAAAAAATTAAGTGTTTATACATATCTATATCTATATACATATGTATGTATGTACTTATGTTTGTATATCTATTGTGCTCAGCCCGCTTGCATAAGTAAGTGTGCTCTAAGGATGTAATAAATTACAAAAAAGTCAGTCGGTTCCTTGGGATATTTCTAGTGGGTATAATGTGAAGGTTTAATAAATAAGTTACAGCGGATTTCGCCTCCATATGCGAGATTTTTTAATATTTTAAACACCTTAGTNACTAGCGTCAAAATGTGCAAATGTCAAAATCAGCGACACAAAACTGACAGTGTTGAGATCGTCCTGAGCATATAACTATATTTACATATAAGTGTAAACATTAGGCCGGGTCAAGTTGTATGGAACGATTTTTTCGTTATCGTTCCTAGCAGATTCAGATCCACTCTAAAGTCAGTTACGTGAAAGCGTGATTTTAAAACGAGGTAAAAAGGCTAAAAAAGTAATTCATATTTACTAAAGTATAACGAATGTTAATTTTTTTGTAATACAAACTTGTACTTGGCGGTGTTTAATACGAAGAATCAATTTTTCTTATCTATTTCTTATTTAAAGAACCACAGGATGGCGCTAGAAATCAAATTGCATGTATTTTTTTTGTCATTCCTCATTTATTAAGTGTAAATAAGAGACAAAAAACTCTACTCGCAAAAAATATTATATTACAAAAGTTGTGGAGATTAAAATTCCCCATACTTTTGACATTTAAACATGCCAATTATTTTCAACATAGATGTTAATCCGCATATTAGCTTTGTGTTAATTAAAAATAACTTCTTTTAAAGCTTTGAACTTTTTTCATAGAATTTTTACCGAATCCGAATTTGTAGGAACGATGTGGACAAAAAATTCACCCGCTCTAATATACATACTTACATACAATGATACAATTCTCCTACACACACAATGTTCCCTGCAGGGCTCTATGCCGCAAGTTAGCCGGCAAGCGTGTACATGAAATATAGATTTAGCTTGCCACGAGCCGTCAGCGGCTGACATCAACACCCCTAAAGCCAGCAAAACGACTTAATCCACCAAGTTTTCTGCCACAAAAATCTTAAGCTTGAGGCAGCTTTCAATGGTAAGTTGCGTATTTTAATATTTTGCTTTTCATTCTCGCTGCCATGACACTGATTTATTTACTTAGCTGCTCTTGTTGGCACTTTCTGACTGACAAAAGTTCCTTTTTTTTAATTCACTGCTGACTGCCTACCATGTATGTATGTATGTATTGGCTGTTGCTATTTTTAATTTATCAGACATCTTAGCTTTTGGTTGTTTTTCAAAATTTACTCTTTTTTCATATTTGAACAGCACTTACAAGTTCAAGAGTGTTCTCTAAAAAGTTCAAAAGCGCACCAAACATTTAGCTTTGTTTAGTAAAATTTTACTCACTGCCATGCTAACCAATTTATAAATTTTTTTCGCCTCGGCTTCTTGTTCACTCCAAGTTTTAGGACAATTGTGAGAACTCTGTTAAAAATGTTACATCTCCACTGTTTTTTTATTTGTAAGTTATGAGAATTTCCGCTTTTAGCTTGGTATCTAGGTCTCAAGAAAAGGAAAAATGCCATATAAAAACGCAGAAGAAATTTTCTTGTGTCAAATTTCCTTAATTTTTCTAATTTTTTTCGAAAAAAAAGAAGAATGTGGCAAGGCAGGCTTTGCGAAGAAATAAATATT
>NW_016212720.1:0-1803 GCF_001687245.7 Rhagoletis zephyria | reverse complement strand
ATTGATTGACGCTCGCTTTGATAAACCCCCCCATCAATACTCATTCTTAGTTGAGTTTTCGACGCGGAAGATCTGTCGTGAAGTGTCTCTATTGTTAAAATACAGATTTTGTCTTTCTTGACTTAATATTGGTCGCCCTCCAAGGGAAACAAATAATTTAAAAGTGAGAAACTGCTTCAGATACGAACCCAGAAAGCTACAGAAACTTCGTTAGTATAGATCAAGACAGTTTTAATTTTTATTGGATTTAATATAATAACAATAATAAAATACAGAGGAAGGATACAAATGTGTGTGAAGCTATTCCTATCACTCAGATACTTTCCTTTACATTTTGATCAAAATTGACGTAGACCGCCCACCAGTACACTCGTCAACCGCTTGAGTTATTCAAACTTTCTCCCAACGCTTGGCTTAAGCATTAATCGGGTTTTCAGGTGGGCAATCATGCGTGATTCGACCGATTAACTCCTGGTTTTGATCCAAATGAGTAACCGTCTAGAGTTCTCCTTACATGTCTTGGCGTCTAAAAAGTATTGTTTTTTCCACCAAGAGGCATCAAATTTGATAGTTCCAATAATTTAATGTCTGATGTTTTGTGGAACACAACACATCATATAGGGAAAGACCAACAACGAAAATGAGAATTTAATGTCTAATTATTTTGACGATTTTTTAATGTAATACCACGATCGAGATGAGAGTAATATTATGTACATTCGCACTGCAGTGAAATCTGAGATTTCGACCTCGAAATCTTAAAATCCTGTTAAAGTGTTTCCACCGCACTTTCTTTGGATCTCGTTGACATTTCATAATATGTTTTTTGTGTTTGTGTGCTTTTGTTCATGTAGAGAATCTTGACATTTCAAGTGAAGCAGCCAGCAGGGTTGAATTTTCTAGTAGTTTTGTTTGTTTACAAATTATCCAGTAACTTGCCAGCAACTTTCCAATAACTTAATTTCTGAGAATTCGCGCTAATAGAAAAAATATCCAAAAAAGTACGCAAACGCAAATGCAGTAAAAATTTGCAAGTTTCATGAACAGATGATAAATTTCTTGTTTATTCGCAGCAAATTCCTAATAAAACAATATATTTTATATTTAAATAGGTTTATTTTGTCAATGTTAACAACAAAAACAAATAAAANTCCTTATTAGTTTAAATTGCATCCAGCAACATGCGATCAGCTGTTTTTCGTACTGGCATATTCTTACAAGTAAAAATTTATCCAGGAAAATCCAGTAAAAAATTGAAACCTCAACTGCCATTTTTCGCTCTCTCAATTTCCCCTACTTTGCAATTTTTGCGTACGAAAACGCCAAAACATGAAAATTCGTAAAAACTTTTACTGGATTTTACTGAGAATGAGTAAACAAACACAACCAGTATCTAAAGGTTTGTTAGTTTTACAAAGTGAGGATTTCGTTGAAATCTTATTGAAATCTAAGAAATCGAAATCATAATTTCGAAATCGAATCATGGGAATGTACTATAAGCTATAACTATTCAGCTTCAAAATCAAAGTCATCGGCTGATTGGGTATGCTAAAGATAGTATTTCAATTATTGAGAGAGGAAATGATAGTTTTCTTTATAGTAACGAGTTCGATACGTCCAACGTGCTGGAATGAGAGTTGAAATCTTTATATAAACAACGGAATGGTTCGTTTTATTCCAAATTAGTTTTGCATGGCTTCAAAAACAGACAGAAAGTGTTTTGATACTCGAGAGGGAATTTTAAAGTTTACCTCAGCCAGAAGGGACGGGCTATTAATCAAACCTGTCATTAATTTTACGATA
>NW_016212719.1:0-1803 GCF_001687245.7 Rhagoletis zephyria | reverse complement strand
CTAACGATTTTTTATGGGTACCTCATTGAATTTTTTGCGGTTTTTGGGGACCTATATAAATTAGGTATTATTATTGGAAGTCTCCTAAAGCTAAGCAGAGCTTTCCGATCGAAAAAACTGATTTTAAAAAATTATAAACCATTTCTACGAAAAGCTGTTATTTTCATATAAAATATATTCAAAACTTTCAGCGCTTGATTTCGAAATAAAAAACAGGGTCTTTTTCGGTATAGAACAATCCTACAGGGTGAGAGCATTAAAATTTTAACTTTACTTTTCTATTTGGACCACCCTAATGTACATACAAATGTCTCTATTTAAGTAACTTGACAAATAAGTACATTCATATGTGGTACATATGGTTTCGTTTTTTACCAGACTTCAACTAAAAAACTGGTTGGAACCGTCTGAAATTATGGCTGGGATGCTCAACTTTTATTTGCATTATTTTATCTAGGTACATACATATTTCTGTATTTTACCTGGCCTTAGTGCTGTGCAAATAGTTTTGTCTTTCAACAAAAAACAAAAAAAAACAGTGCGACGAGAAAGAAAAGCCAAAACAAGAAGAAAGGATTAACTTTATCAACTTTCTTAGAAGTTATGCTAAATATAGGAGTTATTGACAAAGTTTGGGGAACTGTTTAAAAACGTAGGCACTTAAAATAAGTGTAGGTAGTTTCCTAAAATTTGAAGATCGAGAAATATTGAATATCAAGAAATATTGAATATCAAACAAAATTCTATAGCACAGTAAAAGTTTGTCGACTTTCGAGGTTCATGTGCGGTTTTCAGTTTAAAAGAATACCCATGCAGTGACAAAAAAAAAAGAACAAATATAGATAAAAAAATGCGAAAAAAATATGTCATAAAATGTCTGCAGTTAAACAATTATAATGCGAGAAACTTGTCTGTCACCAGTACATCCAAGCCAACATTCAAAAGTTGTATTCCAAGCGAATTTGAGTTAAATACTTTCGGCAGTCACTGTAACAAGAGAGTTTCATGTAATGAGTCATACATAACAAGTACAAGATCTTTAATTTCGTAAACTTATAATTTAATTGCCCATTGTTAAAAAAAATGAATGAATCATAAAATTTGCATAAAAACCACAATCAGTTCGAAAGAAAAATTTACAAGATAAATTTCTTAAATAAGTATGTATTGCAAAAGTATTTTAGAGGGAAGGCTAAAGATCTGTATTTAATGAAAAGAGGCTGCTAATTAAGAAACTTACTCATGATATCTCGTTTCTAAGAAGTATGAATACGAAAAGAGGAACAGCGGAGATTGACAATGGAAAAACAAATACCGAGAAAACTCCGAATGGATTTTTATTTTATTTTATTATGAGCTGTTTGCAGCTCTCAAGAAAAATCACAAGAACTATTTGTGATTATTTCTGTTGCTTAAAAAAGTACTTTGTTTTTGCAGTAAATTTTCTTGAAGAAATAAATATACGAACATTTTTTTCTTGAGAGCTGCAAACTGATTTAAGAAATTTTGATAGAAGAAATTAATTTTAAATTTCTTGTGCGTCATTTTAAATGAATTTTTCGTTTTTATTTAGAGCTTCAAACGGCCCTTTAAGTAGCTGTTAGACAAGTGCAATTACTTTTGNCAAATGACTTTGGAAAGCAGTTTTTATTTCCGAAAATCAAACTTGACAAAACTAATTTTGAAAATTCCACTTTCAATTAAGTTACCAGACATTTTTATGCCCATAAAAAAAATTAAGGACTTAAAAATTCCACTAAAATAAAGAATAAGAAAAAATAATTGGACTTAATACAAGTTAGT
>NW_016212718.1:0-1803 GCF_001687245.7 Rhagoletis zephyria | reverse complement strand
ACCCAAGGCATAATCCCTACTTCCAGAAAACAAATGAATTGGAAGAGAAGCACCATGAATCGGAGGGATTCCATATCCACGCTTGAAGGGATCGTGTAATCATCTCATTGAATATGTATATCGCTAGCTTAGAGTGAAAAGTTGCTAAGTCCACTTTTTATAAAAACTCATATTTTGATATANTTGCTAAGTCCAAAAGAAGCACCACAAATCCGATAAGGCCAAAATAATACGACATCTTTTAATAAATATCGAATCCTCCTGATTCTTATGGAGTTTTGCTTTGCTTTAAACGCGCAAAATGTTTGATTCAAAGTCTTGCGAAATAGTTAAAGAAAATGGCTATAGGAAGATTTTTTCCTCTCCTGTAAAATTTTTAAAATGGGACTTAGCAACTTTTCTTTCTAAGCTAGCGATATGTCACTTGTTTATATGTATTTAGTTGTTAATTTTTTACATAAAATCATATTCACTGCTTAATAACCGTATTTTTCAGTATTGCCGTTGTAGTGGCGTAGCCAGAGCGAAACGGTCTTTGTGGTTATTAATAGGGATGTGCCGGATAGCCGGGTTCCGGATATACTGAAAAAAATAAGAGCAGGATTCGGATATCCGGTAGACTCTTGCCCTCAATTAATTTCACAATATTTTGGTTTATTAGGTTTTTTTGTTTAGCTAGAATTTCTGCTTTTTCGAGCTGACCACTCCAATACGTAATTAAGAATACAAAATTTCTCCTCTGAAATCCTAGTTATGATATAATCCTGTATTCAAAAAATAACTTCTCCGTCTGCGACCCGGATTTATCGATTATTTTTAGTAAATAGAGGAGAAATGTCAAAGTACAAAAGATAAAAAAAAAACAATGAACGCCGCTAAGAAAAAAACACATGATTGATTTTTTATTTTTGTTTTACGTAGAATACGTCTCACGTTTCGATATGGAGGCTATGCTCAAATGTTGTAGTTGTAATTTTTGGAGCTTCACAAAAATGCTTATTGCACGAGAATTAATGAAGCAATTTCAAAGAAAATATGGCGTCATGGGCGTACGCAGAGCATAATTTAAGGGGGTTCTGAGATTTTTGTATATTTTGTTAGATATGTTAAAATATTGCTATTAAAAATTTATAATAATTTACCTCATTAATTTTTCTCATTTTAAGAAACTTCAAAAAAGAGGAGGTTGTCAATTCATCGGAATATTTTTTTACGTATGTTACCGCATAACTTTGGCCACATTAACCAATTTCGATAATTCTTTTTTTGCTTTTTTGCTGCGTCAGGGGAGGTCCGATCACTGGATCATGAAGAAATTCACGGTACTTCTAAATTTTTATATGAGAATTGAAGTCGGTTGTGTAGTTGGCTTAAAAATTACATGTTATTGTAATAATTGTGTTGTAACGAGTCCTACAAAGCAATTTATATGTATTGCATAAAGTTTATTATGAACTTATTGAAGAGTTAAAACCAGCGTTGCCGAATTGACGATTTCGTCGTAACAGCGGATTCGTAGCTTTTCTCCTAAAACAAAAATAAATTGTAACAGAAAATTTAAGGAATTTTACTTACTCATATGCGTTATGCCTTTCGGCAGCGGGCGGATTTAAAATTGAATAAATATCTGGCAGCTGATTGCAGTTTACCAACTACCACAAAAATTATCAAGCTTCCTTCACGAAAATTCGGTAACCGATACAACGATTATCAAATAATTTATACAAACAAAATACATTGGGAAAAAAATACCAAACACCGAGTACCAAGCTCGGTGTGAAGACCCCTACTTTAAAACTGGAT
>NW_016212717.1:0-1803 GCF_001687245.7 Rhagoletis zephyria | reverse complement strand
TACAAAAACGAGAGCGAATATGACAGCGAAAACGAGTAAGAATATCAATACGAGAACGGATGCTATAGTTATCGATACATACACGCTTATAAAAATATCGATTCTACTTTCAATAAAATTTTAGAATACACCCATGATTTTATCGATAAAAAAACGACGATAAATAAATCGATCAGAATATCGAAATTGTTATCGATCGCAGTATTGTTATTTTCGATATAAATATTGATAAATATATGTGCATTTGATACCAATAAATATATCGAAATNGATGAGTTAATAGAACAAGTATTGTTTCGTTGAAAATCAGCGCGAGTATCAGAATTTCCTGCGGACTTGATGCACTTAAAGTCTGACTCATGGCGCGCAAGAAATCTCATCCCTCTATGCTGCCACTAAGTCAGCGCCGGTCCACAGTTCTCAAAGAGCAGAGATGTCGTGCTTCTATAAGCTGGCTGAGTTCTCGTTGGCGCAGAAAGCCAGTTTATTTCGGCCAACGTACGACAACGAGTAGGACCAGAAAACACTCATTGTAAGCCGGGCAGCGAACCCACCAGAACAGACTTTCGATTCTAGGTTAGAGGCACTAGATTCAGGGTTTTTCGAGGCAGCCATCTTCTTAGTCCAGTCACAGTTTTCAAAGAGAATGCTTTTCGACCGTTTTAACTACATACTTCACATCTTCAAGCAGCAATGGGATTGTTGCCGATAATTTTCAGCAAGTCTTGAAGCGGCTCTACGAAATCACTCCGCCCTGACTGTGGGGTGAACTTCTTTTGTAATACCTTAACTACCCGGAATGTCGGACTTGACATATCTGTCATGGAAGTAAGAACAAATATTCCAGAAGTTGCTGTATGAGTTGTGGGAGATTTGCTAGCAAAACGCGAATGAAGAATACCTGTACATTTTCTTTAAGTGTATAATTAATTTATTTTTGCATGCAATTTTGGTTATATTTTTGTATGGATTAAATGTCTTCTTTTGTTACGATAAAAAACTATTTATTCTTTTTTTTTCTATAAATAAATATGTACGTATATTTATTCAACAAAATGTGTGCCTGTTCTCAAAAACACTAAAAAATAGATGCAGTTTCTTTCTTTTGGTCCTTTTTCAAATTTACAAATATTTTGTCTTAAAATCCAACCCATGCGATTGAGAAAAGTTTCAAAAATATGTTGACGCTATATTATCATTAAAATTCTAATAATTATTTGTGCTATTTCAAAACAAAAATGGTCTATGACCGTAGACCCGGTGGCTGTTTGTGTAACAATATACCACGTGACTATCGGAGGGTTAAGAACTTACATGGATACCCATTATGGTAGGAATTAAGGGGTTCTCTGAAGAAAATAATAAATTTTGAGCCCAATTTGTACATAAAATTTCATGTAAGATAATTTATTTGTGACTAAAAGTTTAAACTTTAACATACTGTAAATAAAAATGTTTTATGAGAAACTTTTCCTTTGCAGAAATACACGCGAAGGTTTGCCATGGCTTGCCGAGGGGCGACCGCTATCAGAAAAAAAAACTGGTTTTATGGTGGTTGGACCAGGAATCGAACCTGGGTCCTACTGGTTGGAAGTACGTAACTCTAAGCCATTTAGATATAAGGATACTATGGGTCAATTGGTAACTCTTAACTAACACGGCTCGCCGCGATATTTTTTGTACTCTTGTTATTTATAATATGATACTTTTGTAAAGCAAACTGCATAAGCTAAGTTGTACTACAAAATGCCTACTAATAGGTAACTAAATGTAGAAAAGAAAAACACCAACAAAGTTCGTGCG
>NW_016212715.1:0-1803 GCF_001687245.7 Rhagoletis zephyria | reverse complement strand
AAGAAACCTCAGTTTGAACATTAACAATATTTTTGAGGCGTTTAAAAGGAGTTGCCGCCTGTTTGGAATTAGTTATTATAATTTGGGTATAAATCAATAGTTGCCACCTGTTTAAAAAATCAAATTCTACTTGAAATAAGGGAATTATGTAATTGGAACAGGTAACGCAATATGAATGCCGGACGAAAAAGTTTTAATATGATTGTAGTTTGAAATAATTTGAAGAGGGTTGCCACCTACTTGAAAAGTCGAATTAAATTAAATTAAACAAAATTCTAAAACGAAAGGATGATAAGAAACCTTTAGTTAGAACATGTAGGTTTTTTTGAGGTGCTTGAAGAAGGTTGCCACCTATTTTAAAATTAAATTCAATTTAAGTAACTGAATAAGTTTATTGATCTATTACAATATGGGTAGCAATTAAATGGTTTCTAAACTGCAAGTATCAGGGTTGCCACCTGTTTAAAGATAAAATAGGGGCTGAATAAAGGGAATAAGATAATTGAAAATGTATCAGAAAAACGAGTTTAAGAAAACATATTGAATAGGGTTAGTAAAATTTGAAGACCTCTTTTTTGGCTAAATCTTCAGCTTTGAGTCTTGTTGAAATAAGTTAGACTTAATATAATACTCAAACATTCTATAGACACAGCCAAGCGGGTTATGTTGTCTACTTATGTTTAAATAAATGTGCGAAAACGTCAAACAGATTTCAAACTAATTTTTTTTTTTAAGTAAAAATACACCCCGTGTCATAATTACAAGCGCACAATTTTTTTTTGATACGGTTTATTTTTTAACAATGGCCGTTTAAATGCTAGTTTCAAACTGGGTGCAATTAAAAAAAAAAATCAACAACCTTTTTTTTAAATTTCGAGCTTTTTAATTAGATTTGTTATAAAGGCTATTTTCTCAGCGGTCTATTAAATTTATCTTCCCGTTAAACATCGTCTTCGACATTATCGACTGCCTGTTATATGCACATGAATGACAAATTTGACGGGCAGTCAAAGCAGGATGTCGCAAAAACAGCCTCAGTGTAGTAAATTTACCTTTGTGCGGTATTCACTACAAATGTTTCATGAAAATTCCATTTCAACTTGCAGCAAAAATCTAAGTTTTTTTTTTTTTATAAAATATGAAGTTATCACAGAGGCTTTCGACATGCGCATTCTTTCTTTTGTTTGATTTTTTGTTGAAACAGATCGTTTGTGCTTTGGCCCATTGCAACGAACTGGATATGTATGTCCTGACATGGACGTTGTTTCGGAGGGACCATAACAGGAAAAAATAGATTAAATCAGCGGTCGAAACCAAAAACAAACGAGGAAACAGACAGAGGTAAAAGCAAATAAAAATAAACCTTTTGTTGTTAAAGCATAGCAACGCACCAGAAAGAAATGAATTGATGTATGGCTTTGTGTGCGCTTATGTGCGTAAGTAGTAGTAGTAGTACTGAAAATAAATACAAACAACGACAGTTACTTTTTGTTTGTTTCATTATTGCTGTTGCTGCTGTCGTCGTTGTCGAGTTCGTTGGCATCAAACAATCTGCAACATTAAAACTCAACTACACTTCCTCGGTGAATGGCAGAGCACCTGATGCAAATGGTAGCAATTAATCACCGACACTAACAAGTATACATGCACATATATAGGGATGTACGTAACTGCGTGTATAAGAGTGTATGCACATTAGGGTGGTACAAAAATGCATGTGGGAAAAAGTAATGTCGGAAATTTTTATGCTCTCCCCCCCTAGGATTGTTCTTTACCAAAAAAAAAAAAATTATACTCCTATTT
>NW_016212714.1:0-1803 GCF_001687245.7 Rhagoletis zephyria | reverse complement strand
GTTAGCTTTGAGGTAAGTGGTAAAGCGCAAATGCATACTAAAATATGTACCCATACATCATGCAATACTCGTATGCATGAACATTAGGGTGGTCCAAAGGAGTAAAATCGGATTTTTAATGCTCTCACCGCCTAGAACTGTTCTATATTGAAAAAATATGTACCCCTATTTTTCATTTTGAAATCACAATATCCAATTGTTTATTTAAAAATTGTTTAATACTAACGAATTTTTGTTGGTCCCCCCATTGCATTTTCTAAGGTTTTTTTCCAACATGTAAAATATAGTTACTATGAAACAAACGTTTAAGTAAACAACTGGGTATTATTCTTGAGAATCTTCTGAAGGGAAACAGAGTTTTCCGGCCGAAAATATTGATTTTCAAGAATTATATACCATTTCTACGAAAAGTTGTTTTCCCCCCGTATAAAATACATGGAAAATTTTGAGCAGTTTGAGCGACCTCCAACTACATAATTTTTATTTAAAAAAAAAAAATAGGGGTATAATTTTTCGGTATAGAACATTCTAGCGCTTAAGAGCTTTCTTCCGACTTTACTTTTTCATATACACTTTTGGACCAGCCTAATTTACATAAGTGCATGCTCAAGGAAAAAGCTTTCAACTCTTTGATGGGGTACCACAGCAAACACACATCCCAAATTAATTGCTTTTGTAATCTTACAAGGGAAAAGCGGTTTAGTTTTTGTTACACTCGTAGACTGCTCTAAGTTATACTCAATCTTTACCCTTTTCTCATTTTTAACTGCATATTTGTATATATGTATCAGAAATTCCCTTTCAAAGTTAATTAAATTCATGCAACCCAAATGCAAAGGAGAGACCAATCGATTGCATAAATTAAATTCAGAAAGAAATATTTGACGCAATTGTAAAAAGGGCATATCAACGCAAACGAATAACATTTTCCGTACGTTTTTTTTTTTTTTTTTTTTTTAATTTGGCTTGTACGAAAATAAATTGCCTCATTACTATTAAAAATGTAAAAATTTAAATGTTTTATAACCAACTGCACGAGGTGGACTAAGCCTCGGACTTCAAAGTGAAAACAAACATGGAAAATTTAGGAAAACTTTACTTCTTGCATTCGCCTACATGACAAATAGCGATAAATTTTCTAAAAAAGAAACAAGTAATTAAAGTAGTTTTTTACCAAGCGTTTATTAGTTGCTCGTAAAAAAGAACTAAAAAGTGAAAACTGAAATAAAACAGGCACATTATTTGTGGATTTATTTCTTTTCACTTAAGTAATACAACATGAACCAAATCGGCATATAAAGACGGGTTTTCCAAATATTTCGACTCTTGCGACACCTATCGGCAAAATTGTTTGTGGAGTTGTTGATTCCCATATAAGAAATATATTATGCTTTGGCCGAGTCCAAAACAGCACGCTAGTCTTTTCTCTTCCGTGCCAACTGACGCCAAGTCCTTTTACACCTGGTCATCCAACGCAAAGCAGGCCTTCCTCTTCGTCTGCTACCAGCATCGCGGCCCGCGTTGAATACTTTCATAGCTGGAGTATTTCTGTCCATTGGAACGACATGGCCAAGCCAGCCGAGCCGCTAAATTTTAATTCGCTGCACTATGTCTATAGCGTTGTAAAGCTAATACAGCTCATCGTTAAATTGTCTGTGCTCTTCGCCATCGCCAACGCATTAAGGTCCGTAAGTCTTTCGCAGAATCTTTCTCTAGCAAACTCCAAGAGCTACCTCATCAGATGTTTGCATTGACCCAGTGTGGTCGCCCAGGCACATCAAAAGGCATCTCTACGAACTGACG
>NW_016212713.1:1692-1803 GCF_001687245.7 Rhagoletis zephyria | reverse complement strand
GGACATAGTGTAGCGAATGAAAATACGGCGGCTCTGTTGGCTTGGCCACTTCGTTTGAATGGAAAGCGACGTTCCAGTTCTGAAAGTATTAAACTCGCAATCCGCTGGTGG
>NW_016212713.1:247-1660 GCF_001687245.7 Rhagoletis zephyria | reverse complement strand
TCCAGTTCTGAAAGTATTAAACTCGCAATCCGCTGGTGGTAGCAGAAGAAGAGGGAGAGACCAAGTGGAGAAGGACTTGGATTCACGTGGTAGTTCCTACTGTCGTCGGTTGGCACAGAGATAAACGACTGGCGTTCTCTGACGATCTCGGCCAAAATGGCTTAGGCGTTTACAGCGGAAAATAAGAGGAAGAATATGCAAATGATAATTGACGGAGCTAGGGGACCTTCTTCTTGATGCGCCAGGAGGAACTAGGAAAACATGTCCTATCAGATTGATTATGGCAACGGTTCGTACAAACAATTACATAACCTTAGCTATCATATCATGAACATATAACTCATCGAAACTCATACTTGCAATATTTCCAGAACATCCGGTATGGAAAAAGTAGTACAAAAATTTAAACTAACTATTTGGGATCAGTGCACGATGGCACATAAAAAGTTGCTTGAGGCTCTTGATCGCTATTCGTGGAATTTCAATGGAAACGTTCAACCATTCGGGAATGTATTGATATTTCTCTCAGGAGATTTTACGCAAACATTGTCTTTAATTTCTTGATTAACACTAGATAAATGCTTGCCTGAAATAGTCAACATTGTAGCAAGACAAACATATATACACTGCAGCCGAGGTATTCTCGCGACAAGTACTGGACATTGGGAACGGATTGCCGCCAGCCAACGAGAGATTAAGACAAATTTTATTGCCTGATAATTTTTGTAACTTAGGAACATCGAAAGGAGAACTGATCGAAAGAATGTTTCTTAATTACGAAAATTATAGGCTCAGTGAACGAGCTTCTTGCTGCGAAGAATAAGGATGTCTATTAACTAAATAAGACTGGTATTGACAACAGTCGTTGCTTGAGCTGGTCTGCTCTTTTTCCAGACTGCCAGGCCACTTGCTCACTTTGGTGAATACCACTAATGATATTCACTCCAGCATTCAAAGTGAGGAAATAACTGTTTAGCTGAGGGAGAGCGGGAGACCAGGTTTAGAGTTGTGGTCGAGTTAGAGTAGTTGAGGAGGTAGGGATTACCTTTGCGAGTGTTTATGTATCGAGCTCAATGAGCCCGTATGGTTTTTAGGTGCACATCAAGTCAGCCACGCACTTCATATGCCTGATATGCTAGAGAGAAAGAGAGAGAGAGAGAAATATCCGGGCAGGCTGATGAAGCGGTAGCGCAAGATGTGACCCTTTCACCGTGTATTCATTGCGGGACTCCTTTAGAGGAGTCATGTTCTAGCTGCCGTAGGCTGCTGTGCAATGAGCAGGGATTTATCCAGGCATACATTCGTGCAAATCCCCAGCGTGGTTTGTAATCAGTAGCTTAATACCATGCCAAAAACTACTCCGGGAGTTGAGTGTGGGTGATGTTTAAAGCACCGTGTGATAGCCAAGCTGGG
>NW_016212713.1:0-229 GCF_001687245.7 Rhagoletis zephyria | reverse complement strand
AGCGTTGACCATAGCTGAAAATGCCAGCAACTTATCACTTCACTAAGTTCAGCGAAGAGATATTTGAGAATTGCATAAAAAATGTATACCCAATTAAGAACGAGCGAATTACTTTTAAACACAAGTGCGTGTGCGTGTTCGCTGCACTTAGTTTATGCGGAAAATGCAATATAAATGCGCTTGTGTGTTCGCTGTTCTTTGTTTATGCGGGAAATGCATAAGTCGCTTA
>NW_016212712.1:0-1803 GCF_001687245.7 Rhagoletis zephyria | reverse complement strand
CGGCGACTATGTTCAAAAATACACTTACACTGTACAATTGTAATCATGCAATTTGTTTTAACTGATTTTTTGATGCCTACACAAATTGAGTAAGCTTATTTTCTTTGTGTGCCTCATACTTATTAACCAAAGTAACTGCGATTTGTAATAGCTATGTAAGATTTTAATCCGCTAGGATGGCTCAATAATTGCATTATTTTATTCAGACTTCACTCCATACCTGCGGGAGGCAAATTCATTGAAAATATGTACTTCCTTTATATAAAGTTATGTAGCCATCTTCGTGGATAATCAGCGCCCATTTTCATGCATACCTTAAACTAAAAAACTTTTATCAGTGTGAGGAAACACAAAAGTAATTGGCATAGTTCTGGGAAATCAAAAGCCTTCTAAGCACACTTACACACCGGTAAAAAAAAAGTGCCATTATTAATAGTAACAATCACAGATAGCAGGCCAACTTCAGGCAAAGGAGGTGTTCAAGCGTAAAGAAGTAATTGAATAAAAATATTGGTAAAAATAAAATAAAAAACGCATTACCTTTTATGCTACATATTTCTATTAGTGAGAGTGGGGACAAAAAATAAAAAAAAAAATCTTCCACACAACTAAGTAGTTTCACACACCCATGATTTTTTTCCATCATTTATTTGCTTTGTTTTCGCACTGCAGGCAATAATGAAAGCGAGGAACGCAAATCGGAAAAAAAAAATATTGGATTATGTTGGATTACAACGCGAATGTGGTTTGTAATTTATTGATTGTGCATTCAGAAAAGTGATATTGCAACACAAGAGCTCTATGTACTACCCATACATATAATGACTGCGGTATTTTTAAATATTTTTTTTTTTTTATGATACAAAATCTTGCATTTATATCTTTTAAGCATTCACAAATAATTATAGTTTTATGTGGATTTGTATATCATTGTAAGCGCAACAACTGCAAAGGGAATAATAAATGAGAAAACTATACTGAGTTGAAAAAATATAGAGAATCAGGTGGAATAGAGAAAACTAAGCTGCTAAGTTGCGCGAATAAATAAATGTTAAGGATTTATGAAAATTATCAGGAAATAGAATTTAAATTATCTTTGAAAACTCTTCTCGGCGATGTTAAAATTTTTTTGGATTTGAGCTAAACAAAACGTATGCGAACGCGGGATTTTTTTTTTTAATTTTACCGAATATATTAGAGATTACTTCTTAGTTTTTTTTAAGAGCTTCTTACGGCTTTTTTATAATTTAAAAAATAAAATAACTAAAATCCAGCGCGTTTTTCTGCTTAACTATAAAAATGAAAAGCAAAAAATATTGGTTTCTGCTAAAGATTCGAAAAAACTTATTTAATTTTTTATACGATTTACATAAGAACAATATCATGCGGAAGCCTACAACATTCGTATATGAGCAAATGTTACAATTTCGAGTGTGCTAATAAAAATTGTAAATATGTCATCTTTTCCCCAATGGATTTTTTTTTTTTTTTTAATTCGGTGGAACACTAGTCTAATTACACTAGACTCGTCTTTTCTGAATGCTGCCGTTTTTTTTTTTATTTGGTAGCACACTCTTGAAACTTTTGTACCAAAAAGGTGTTATCCATAGCCTTAACAAGTTCGTCTCAGTTCTGTTTTATTACTAACAGTGTAGTGCATACACGCTTCTAATGATTTACTATTCGTCTTTTAGTCTGCAGTAGCTCATACGCACCGTCGTCCTGCGCTAGTTAACGAAGGCGCAGTGAAAGCGCATAGCTGACGCCAGACACTGGTGTCGACATCGCCAATTTACCTATCAA
>NW_016212711.1:0-1803 GCF_001687245.7 Rhagoletis zephyria | reverse complement strand
AATTGTGGTATGTGTAATGAACCTTTGGCATTTGTACTTTTATGTACATGGAGACGTGTACGCACGTGTATGTACGTGTGAATACAGGCGTAATTCTGTGGAATCGATTCTAGTCACCGCCAAACACTTCTTCCAGGAAGGTCTGAGAAACTTTTTTAATTGCACAAAAAAAAACTTTTCTTTTGGGGTTTAATTAAATAATTACTTACACATACAATCTGATTGAGATGAGAGCGGCTGGAAATTCTGTCCCGCGATTATGCATCAAGAAGCCGCTAGGGGATATATTCACATTTTCATGGCAAATTAAATTTCACATTTTCTGGCAAAGCTAAATTATACCGCTTTTTCGGGAGGAATTGGTAAATTTTCTCTCTGAGTATAGAATAAGCTACATGCTCAAGTTTAGATTTTGTTGTTTTAAAAAGAAACAAATACAGACTTTTTTATTTCAAATTTTATTTTTACAAAAGAGAAAAACATTTTTTTAATTTCATTAAATTTTTAGAACCAGTTTTTCTTGTTTTTGAATTAATTTTTTAATTTGATTTTTTTTTAACTTTTAGGAATTTATTTAATTTTTCTATTTTTTATTAAATTTTATTTTTATATTATATTAGTATAGTGAAACATATTTTTTGTTTAATTATATTTAATTTTTATAGAATTAGTTTATGAATTTTTTATTTTAATTATAATTCTTTAATTTTAAGGAATTCATTTTATTTTTTTTTTTTATTATTATTAATTTTGTTTTATTCTTTATTCTTTATTTAATTTTATTTTTAGATTATATTATTGCAAAGAGAAAAATATTTTTTAATTGTATTTAATTTTTATGGAATTATTTTACATATTTTTTATTTTAATTTAATTTTCTTTAATTATATTTTTTTAGTTTTTAGGTTTGGTTCAAAAAATAATCATATTTTTTAATAATCATTTAATTTTTAGGAACTTATTTTATATTCGATGAATATAAATCTTAAAAACCAAAAACTTATTTTTATTTATTTTTTCCTTTTTAGATTTTATTTCTTGACCTGTGTAACTTAATTTACTTTAAATTTTTATTCTTTAATTTATAATTCATTTTTTTAATTTTCTGTTCATTTTTCGATTTTATTGTTTTAAAAAGAAATATATTTTTTGTGTATAGAAATTTATTTTATTTTCACTTTTTCCATTTTTTTTTAATTTGGACACTTTATTGTTAAAAAAAAAAATATTTTGTTTTAATTTCATAAATTTTATAAATTCTTTTAAAAAATAAAAATAGTGCCCTTCCGATCTTTAATTCCTTGTCTACTCTTTTTTTGCGAGTCGCTGCCTTGCATTGGCGAGTTTGTACCACTATTTAGTTAATGGTTGTCGATAATTACTTTTGGGTATTGCTAAATGTAATTGACGCAGAAGTAGAGTCATTGCAGTTGGAGTAGCATCAATGTCTTTCGACAGGCTACATTCATGTAGAAATAAATACATACATGCACATTCATGTAGATATACATACATACATATGTAGTATAAATAAGTACATATGCGCTTTCTCTGGAATTCTCATAAAACCCTTCTCCCACTTGCAACTCAAAGTGCCCTGGTTTGCCGCAAAAATTTTGTTCATTCGAAATCATCACCTCTCCATTAGTTATTTACTTATGTATGCAAGTAGTAGCCGCAGATTGCCCCGCAAATTAGAAGAAGTTCATCTCGTCTGTTACTTGATGGCCCTCCCAAATGGACAGGGCCAACATACCTACATACATACATACTTAATGGCACAAACATGGCATGGTGGTATCT
>NW_016212710.1:0-1803 GCF_001687245.7 Rhagoletis zephyria | reverse complement strand
GTACATGCAGTAGTTTCGCTGCCTTTCTTATTTGCGTTGGTGAACATTTCGGAAATCGGAAAATTTAATTAGGTAAAAAGTGGTAAAAAATATTAATATCCGTACTTCTTATTGCCGCAGTCGTTGCCAAACCAATAGCTCTGCTTTTGGTACCAGTTCCCTTCCACGAGAAAAGTTCTGCTACCTCATCTCTAATAATTTTCCACCAGCACGTTCTTAAATATTTATCCACATTTAAAATATTTAAATCCTTTAGTGTTGCTCCGCGNACATATGTAGTAGCTACTTACAAGAAGTTTAATTATAAAAGAAAGTGGTAGATCGTCCTTTGCATTTGCACTAGTCTGCCAATAAATTACATACTTAATAATTTACTTAAGTTGAATATTTAACAAACTACTTACTTATAAAACATTGTGATTGAAGAAAAATAGTCAACAAAACTAAAATTTTTTCTTGTGCTGACAAATTACTACAAGCCTCTTTCTATTATATTTTTTTGTTTTATCGTTTACGAGCTTTTCTCTAACTTTTTGGCGATACGAGAATCCCTCGTAAAACATAATGTTCGTAAAATGTACGCTTTCTTGCTGGCTGGGGATGTGCAGGCAATTTTCTTGGTCTTGGTTGATATCTTCAATCAATATATTTACATACATTCGTAGGTTCTGCGATCAGCTTATAAATATTTCCCTTCATCAAAGCCATCTGTTTTTGGGCTGCTTTTGTTCCATCCAGCACCCTTACTGTTCTTGCGCATGTATGTGTGTATATGTTTGCAAAATGATGGCGAAGTGATTTTGTATGAAAACTCATTATCCCTTTATATTTCAATCAAATGAATGAAGATATCAACCAAGACTTCCCATATACCAAACGAAAGGAAAAAAACTTGAATTTTTCATTGAAGAAAACAGAAAGAAATAAACAACTTTTCGCCTTAAAATGCTACATATTTGGTAAGTTTAACAAAAAAAAAAAATCACACAATAATATTTCTATTGCTCTCAAGAACTTACATTCCGTAAATTAAAGTTAGTATATCTGCAAAACCAAAGTTGCTTGAGCACTTTAAAGGCTCAAAATTTACCCCAAAATAAGCCAATTCATACCGTTGTTTATAAGTCAAAAAACGAAGTTACCACTGACAAAAAATAGCCCTGTCAGTCAACTTAGGATGTTTTCTTTGAACAGCCGCATTTTCTTAAAAATCGGTTAATTACTTCTCGTGCAACAAGCATTTATGTGAAGGTCTAAAAATTACAACTATAACATTTTACCATATCCTGCATTTCGAAACGTAAGTCGTATTCTACGTCAAAATCCTTGCAAAGATCTCACAGGAAGAAATAAAAGCATCGGCTAAGCCCATAACATCGAAAGGGATTAGTATTTTTGGCCTATGTTTGAGAAGTGTTATGATCTCCTTGGTCAATGCAAATTATCAGGTGCCGAAAAGCGTGCCGCGAATTTGCTAGTAAAAGCTAAAAATAGAAAAAAGTTAAATAAATAAATAGTCAAAAGACGAATTTACCTTTACCTAATTCATTATTTGTAGTGCAATAGCACTTGCTTTTTGCGGGGCCCGGGAAATTTATTCAAAGCGGTTCCCTACCAAAACATTTCAAGTCAAATGCCTGACAATAAAAACAGCCGGAAAGGGTTAAGGTAGCATGAAAAATTATATCAAATAACTTTACATAGATATGTATGTAGGTGATGGTTCTAGGAGTTTTCCAAATGCAACCCCACGTAAACGAAAGCGGGAATCGTGTGCACGTAGGAAATATTTCTGCTTCCATA
>NW_016212709.1:0-1803 GCF_001687245.7 Rhagoletis zephyria | reverse complement strand
ATGGGGCCATAAAAATTTTTTAGTACTAAAAAATGGTAAAATAAACAATGAGGTATTATTATTGGAAATCTCCTGTAGAAAAACAGAGATTTCCGATCAATAAATATCGATTTACAATAATTCTATTAAATTTCTGTGAAAAAATTCCTCTTTCCCATATAAAATACATNTATTTTGGACCACCCTAATGTGCATGCCTACTAGTTAGTATATTTTAAAAAGGTTTAATCTTTTTTTCAGGTATAAAAGAGATAGTATTTGTAACACTGAGTTTGGCTGAAGTTATGGCAAGTAGCTAACCTTTGGACTGTTATTCTCAGAAGCAGATTAACACATGTTATAAATAAGCTTAAAATTTATTAAAGAATTTTTTTTTTTCATATCTAAGTAAGTGCATAGGTACTATGAGTATGCCGCTTTTGTTGCAGGCAACTTATTTTCCATTAGCACAAATTGTCGTAGTCTAAAAATACATTTACATTAAGCGTAAGCTATGTTCTGTTTGTGTGCAGAACTATTTATGTTTACTACTTCTTATCTACATACTTGCTTATCTTTCGGTTTAAAAATAGAACTTCATTGGAAAAATTTATAATTTTAGTTTCTAATGTTTACAAAACCACGAACCAGAGTAACCTAACTGGCATTACAAAAAATAGATACAGCTTCAAATGCATTATTAGTGGGAATTAAAACTATAATAGCCCGAGGCACTCTTTTTAGTTTTATTTTTTTTCTATAATACATAGATAGCAGCCAAGGCCGATAGAATACAAGATTGCGCTGATTGATGTGAAATTCGGGAGAGTAACGTGAATATGACGTCATTGCAGATATGCCGGTGGAGAGAGTTGAGAAAGATCTATCAACATGAATATGTTTTGTATATCACAAACATTAGTACAATAAGATTTAATCTTATCTGACTTAAATATAGAGAAAGAGTAAAGCAAAAAACAATATACGTATGTATATAAAATTAAACAAATACCAAATAAAATAAGCAATATATGTACATACATACATCAGCCAACTTATCATCTTTGGATTTTATGGAAATTACCTTTTTTATGGTAAAGAGATCGAGTATATTCGATTAAGAATGTCCATGATTGAGCTTTCCCTGATTCCATATATACACATTTGATTTTGCCTTTTTTAAGATTTTTGCCTTTCTATCTTTAATTGTAAAGGGCAAGAAAAAAGAAATTATTTCAGCCGATCGGAAAATAACGAAAGTGTCTTAATTAATAAATCCAACAAACTAAACTTCGCCTTAATAATATCGTTTTTATAGGCCTCCGCCGAAGTACTTAACCTACATTTTTTAAAACTTAATTTTATTCACTATGTATTTTTTTTTTAGAACTTGCACATGGATCGCAATTACAATTTTTTAACAACCACTCCCGTCGTGTCATGCAAAGGGGTGGCGTCAAGCGCCAATGACGGTAACAGCGCCGGCGCAACAGCGGCAGCAGCAAACTATGTAGATACATACATGCATACATACTACGTACTTTACAATGAATGCGCACAGACTAGACAGACGCCGCTGTGACACACCCGGTAAAGTTTTAAGTTACAACTAAAAATAGAATTAATCCTCTCATATTTAGTAGTGTGTTTACTAGTATATGCGTATGAGTGAATGAATGTTTTCGATGGCGGTCGTGGTTATTTCCAATTTCTGTGCTGTTCTTGGCGTAAGTTGTTTTTTGGCTAGTATTGACAATGCAGCAAAATAAATTAAATGTGGAACCCGTTTGGCCCAACCGGCTGTGACTGAGTTATTTATAGGTC
>NW_016212708.1:0-1803 GCF_001687245.7 Rhagoletis zephyria | reverse complement strand
GCAAATTAGAAACTATATCAGTTTCTTTTTTATCAACAAAACTTCTTTCGACCAGGAAACAATTAAGCAAATGGTACCATAGATCTTCGTTCGGCTCGAAAGAAGGAGATTAGATTAGGAAAATACATTTCCTTAAGGTTGGGCCAGAGTTGAACCAGTTTTGTGAATATATGAAGCAAAGCACGGCTCATTTATCCACTAGTAGTGCCACTTCCTCATCTTGCTCGGTAATGCCAGCTTAATGGTACTCCTTCTATGCTCGCTAAATGGTCATATTTGCTCTTGTCGCGCTAAAATTTTAATACTCGTTGTTATTGTTGTTGTAACAGCATACCAATTCCCCAAAGAGTTTTTAGGGAATGATGCTGGAGAGACAGTCCTTGGCCATATATGAATGTGGGTGGTTCCGCTCATGTAGACCCTACTGACGGTGGTAGCGGTCACCGAGCTTCCAATTTCCTGCCTGTAGTTAAAACAAAGGGACGTTAGCCTTCAGTTCTTGGCTTTTGCTCTCCAGTACCCGCTGCCTACTATCTTCTTCGTTCAAATACTACAAATTCTTCCATCCGAAATTTAGTACTTCGAAGCCTAGACGTTCTATCAGGTAAGACTGACTGGAATTGTCTGCTCTGTAGACTTGTCAGATTACAACTAAGCGAATTGTACGTTACAATGGCCTGCAGAGCCGCTTGCGCTTGACATCGTAGATTCAGCTCTGTGCAATCAAAAGGGAAAAGGGACATAGTAGACGAAAGCATGGCGTATAGCGATTTGTTTATGAAGAACGTCAGTGGTACAAACATCGGCGACGATAGAGACCTCCTTCTTGTGGATTAGGCTAAGAACACTGAGCTACCAATATTTTTACATTGACTTTACCAGCTTTTCAACGCCGGCTTACCCTATGGCCGTAAATCTACCTGCGGATTTAGCACCACGGTTTTCCGCGATTAGGTTAATGGGCAGTAAATTGAGGATTATTTCTAGAGCAGCCATTGGAGTAGACCTTAACGCTCCCGTGATGGACAGTGCCGCGTGGCATATAGGGCATTACTGGCCTTCCTCACCTTTGCTCCTCCAGCAGCTTACTATACAATACTATACCCAGCCTCCAAGTTCTTTGCACTGGTACTTTATATCCTTTGTCTGCATTAACCTGTTTTAGATGCCCATTAGTTAATGCCTTTCAGGGCGCTGTTCATTACATTGCTGATAGTGCATAGGTACTTCCCTATTTCGTTGCTTTCCTCTCGAATTCATTTAGTAATTTGTTGGCTGTTAATAATAGTGGTGAGAGTAGCCCGACGTGTGGTGTTTCTCTGCATGCCTGCTTGGTTATGCTTGCATAGTTCCACTCCGCCCTTATTTTCCTGTGATCTAAAAGACTTTTGCTCCACCAGAAGATAGGAGGGTTCTACGCCTATTGGTTCGATAGCAGTTATTCAATTAGACAATAGCTACACTTGAGACATTATTGAAAGCTATGGAAAATCCAGAAATACCTCTACAGCAGATTCCCTATATTCTAGAGCTCTTCTCAATGTGTTCCAATAAGTGAAGTTCAGTTCCGCATAGTGTAAAGATGCCTGGCGACAAAGTGTCCCTGAAGCGAGTGTTAAGAATTTTTTTCTAGCGTTTTTAGGAGCAATGAGGTCAAGCTTATGGGCCTGTTTTCTTTTGGGAAAGCAGGGTTTCTTTTACCTGTCTTCGGTTAAAAAACCACCATCGCTTCTCTCCACAGTGCCGGCACATAGCTCGGCCTTAAACAATGCAAGAAATATCGGCTTTAGCCATGGTGCCACC
>NW_016212707.1:0-1803 GCF_001687245.7 Rhagoletis zephyria | reverse complement strand
TCGCAGCAGTGCTGTACGAGTAAAAAATCATGTAACAGTAATGTATAAATAAATGACTATCAGTTCAAGAATTTTGGGGCAGGATACTTTTCATATCAAGAACGACTTCCGACTAAATCCTGGAGTATTGGAGCAAGCTAGGTGTAAGTAATAATTAGGGCAACCAAAAATATGCCGTAAAAACATGATTTTAAGCGCTTAAAAAATGCACGATAAAATAACAAATACGCAANGTAAAAGTAAAACATTATACATTCAGACGTATTCACTTACATATGTATGTATAGAAATAAAAATGCAAATTTAACTTAAATATTTTTGTTGCAATAAGTAATAAAATTTTCGGATAAATTTTCAGAAAGAAATAATTGCCTGTTATCACGGAATACATTCTTAAACATAGAAAAGGCACGAACTTAAAGGCAGAAATTTCAGTCACTGAATATTTTTCGATCGGACGAATTGAATTACCGGATTCAATTAGTCCCATAATATTTTGTAATACAGCAAAGCCCTGTTTTTTTTTTGCTAAAAACTGAATTTAGCTTATTGCCCACAATAGAAAAATTTACAGCGTTTAATGTTTCTTCAACTCTTTTAACAATTTCTATATGAGCGAAGGCTTGGATGCAGAACCTGGTGACATTAAAAAATGTGAAATTAAAGCTCAATTGAAGGCCTATCTTAAAGAAAAATGAGCTTATCTCGGTGAAAATCCTCTTGATTGGTGGACAACTAATCTAAAATACAATAAATTGACAGATCTGGCCCGCAAATATTTGAGTGCTCCACCCGCCACTATTCCAAGTGAGCTGGCTTTTTAGTATGAGCCTCTAAGAAATCGCCTCATGGGAGAAAAGGCAGCAAAACTCAATTTTTTGAAATGTAAAGTGCCCTTTTTGAACTTTGACTACTACATAGATTAAAACACAGTATAGGTTAAGCAATCGATCAATGTTCTGTTATGTATGCTGTTTTTATTTTATGCTTTTTGTTAAAGAATGAACTCAATTATAAAAAATAATTCAAATTAAATAATAACAAGTAAGAAAGTCTAAGTTCGGGCGGAGCCGAACATTAAATACCCGGCGCAAGTATTAAATATATGTTTTCCTCCTTTTCGAAAGCTACCGCTACAGGATAAGCCGGGGTGTATACATTTTAAGTAAATTAGCGTCCTTAAATTTCGAAATATTGAAATTTCAAGCATTTCTGAAATTTACCGTTATATGAAAAGCGGCCTCAATTTTAGTCCGATTTCAACAATTTTCAACGGTTTGCTTTTATGTGGCAAGCACAATAACCACACCGAGTTTGGTACAAATTGCTAGAACGGTTAGCGAGATACATACATATATGTGATCACAAGTGGGCGGTGCTACGCCCATTTTCCAAAATTTTGTCATAAACGTATTTCTTGGTAAAGAATTGTTGCAACCATCAATTTTGAATAAATTAGCTTCAATATTTACTGATTTATCGAAGATTTTGCATTTCTCGAAATTACCGTTATATGGGATGTGGCGTGGTTATTGTCCGATTTTAGAAATTTTCGGCCATATGGTATGCTGTACCAGGACCAACAACTGTGCCAAGTTTGGAAGAAATTGGTGTAGCGGTTACCAAGATATACACATGTAACCATAAGTGGGCGTGGCTACGCCCATTTGCCAAAATTTTGTAATATTCTTATTTTTCGTCTAAAACTCATTGCAAATATCAATTTTGAGTGAATTATCTTCAGCAGTTACTAAAATATCGCAGTTTTCGTTTTTCTGAAAATTACCGTTATATGGGAGGTAG
>NW_016212706.1:0-1803 GCF_001687245.7 Rhagoletis zephyria | reverse complement strand
CTAATGCATGAAAATCCTAACCTCAAAAAAATCACCCGTTATAAACTTTCTGAGCTCAAACGTGTTTTGATTTAATTGATGCGGTCTTTATTTCATCCACCATCAGCTGATACCTGAGTTGTGGTCTAGACTTCTAAACTAAAAATTTCGAGATTAGGCAGTCGCTTGTAAAATTATTATTTTTTTTTCTACACAAATACACTGAAACATGCGCCGGGTGTAATTAAGTATTTCGAACTCTCTACGCTCTTTGGCAACAAACAAAACATTTTGCGCACGATTTTTAAAACGATCCCCGGCAAATAGTCACTACTTAACTTCAAACATATTTCAGCAATCAAAGAACAACAAAAAAATCAAAAACCGACCAAACTTTGTAGAAACAAAAAAAAACACAATAGCAGCGAGTAGAGTAAAAAAATGTAATGGCACTGACTGGCGCCATACGTAAGCGGAATTTCGGCTGTCAGACATCAAATTAAACACCCGACAAACAAGTACAATACAATACAAAAACCTATAAAATTGACTAGCAAAACACTTACATAGATGAGGCGCCGCCCTAAATTTCCTGCGCGCATGAGGGGTGGTTATTAACATTTCGTGTGTTCGCTTCCATTTTTAGTTGTTAACTATTTTAGGGATTTTGTTTTTTGTTTGGCCCATAAAACCGGCTGCAAAACGGCAACGGCCAAGTGTGTTTTGTAGTTTGAAAAAGCAATAAATGCATACCCGTGGCGAAAAAAACTAAAAAAAAATTAAAAAAAAAACTTAAAAAATTGGTTTTTGTGTTGTTTTTTTTACTACAAATAATTTAATTAAATTTAATAAATCACACGCTCATACAAATCTGTGGGTGCAACCACCCACCTACTTACGTACATATGTATGTACTCTCAGCATCAGAACTCATCGTCACACACACACACACACACACAGTGTGCACCTACCCAGCAAACACGGCTTCAAACGTTTGAGAAAAATGTATTTCTCAATTAGATATCAAATTTTTTTTCACAAATGATTCTCAAATTGAAATTCATGTGAGGTTGATTTGAAGAAAGATATCAAGTATCCAACGATATAAAAATTCGCAGTTAAATCAAAAATTGTAAGAATAAAATTAAGCTCAATTGAAAAAAAAACAATGAATAGAAAAAAATTGTCAAAGAGAAAGCCCACAAATAGGGTGTTTGATGTTTGCGCGGATTTAAGAAGCTGCAGCCCTTCAAGACGAATTTATTATAAATTACTTTACATTAATTGCTTCTTTTGTTATCTACATCGCGAAGAAAAAATAAATATGAAATATACATACATTTCCTATAATAAATTTTATTTCCACATTTGAAGTACAATTGATAAATAACCTTTGAAATTGATTTGAGAGTTAACCATGTTCTCAAATGCAGATCAAATTCCCCTTTTTATTGAGAAAGCTGCAATTTTCAACTCAATATCATATCATTTTCAAACGTTTGGCATTTGAGAAAGGCTTTGATTTCAAATCATTCTCAAATGTATACCAAACCTAATTGTTTACTGGGTACTCATCACACACGCTGCACGCTATCACAATTCGCAGAAATTTCCACACCCATTTACCTTCATTGGATACATACATACATATGTACATATGTATGACTTTCAGCTGGGCGTATGATTGCATATTTTAAAATTTTTTATTGCCACTAAATTGTTACTCATACGTCATGTGGTGCCTGGCGGTAGTCGCCTGGCCGTTAGGTATTACATACATACAAGCGAGCGAGCGCATAATTCCACTAATGCGGGCATTTACAT
>NW_016212705.1:0-1803 GCF_001687245.7 Rhagoletis zephyria | reverse complement strand
TAACCCAAAATATTTGCAAGAGAGAGCGAATTCGAGAGCGTAACAACCCCAGAGAGTTGCAAATTCTTGCAAGTAAAAATTTTACTAGTAGGAATGCAGAAGTCAAAAAAGTAAGGTTCTGTTTCTAATTCAAGGGCCGGTTGTTCAATGTCTGGATATCACTACCACTACACTATCGGCGATTTCGACATCATGCATTTAACATGTGATCGATTAAGCAGTCGTTGCTCTTAACCGGAGCTTCTACCTCCGATTTGTGCTAACCAGACATTGAACAACCGGCCCTAAGAGGGCGATTTGGTGAAACATAGTGTGTATAGTAACTTCTCCAGTAAAAAATTGCAGCGAGAGCGTAAAATTGAGAAGAAGAGAAAACTAGAAGAAAAAGCTATTGAACACTTAGTAAAAACTTGCAAGTGAATTGTTTTTACATNTTCCACTCCTTTTACTTTTGTTTACGCTTAACAAATTCAATAAATGGCAGCAAATTCAACAAATGGTAAACTGAATGTTTATCATCTGTTAACCAAACCAGCAAGCACATGAAAACAAAAGCTTGTAATTATTGGATATGCATTGAATATATTTTTTTTTTCAGTAATTACTCTACTTATTTAAAACATTATGAATTGTACGTTGGTGCCCAATCCCAAAAATTGTGATCGATTGTGATTTGCCGTCGGCATTTCAGTAAAATGAAACCTGATTTGTCAAACTACCAAATGACAGCTGATGTTAAAACAGCGATGGTAAGAAATTCGGCAAGACAGATATGGTTTAACAACGGAAATTTGCGGTCTCCATCTGACATTTCTGTCTTAACACAGCTTTTTTAACAGAATCTGTAGAAGGTGGAGACGTGGGGTTACTTAACCAACTAATTTGCGATTTCATATCACTCTGTACTCGCTACAATTTGCTCTCAACTCGCTAGTGAATTTTGGATCCAAACCGATTAGGATGGTTGGAAAAGGCAAGGAACGAATGGCAGAACAAAGACATAATTCACAAAATAGAAAATGGCGAACTTTGATTTTCATTTTCCGAATTTCATGTTAATTTTCTTTGAAATTAAAGCAGAAATATAGAAAACTTAAAGACAAAAATAGTCGACAATTGTGCAGCTACTTTGGAAGCAACGGAAAAGTGTGAAATTTCAGGAAGTGAAGGAATCTTTGGAAAATATGTGTTGCCGAGAAAAGCAACACCATTTTGACGAGACAGGCAATTTGCCAGTCGTAGATATATAGAATTTGTGAACCGATTTCATTTTACGAATAAGTTACAGAAACTTTATACCAAATCAGGAGCTTGTTCTTAACTATGATAAACTTCACCCAAGAGCGATATTTAGAAATTATACATAATTGATCGTGTTGTGTCCGACCTGTTAATAAATTTCGGTGCAAAATCAGTGTGCGTCATTTGTGGTGAAAAAAAGATAAACCAAATTTCTAGCATTGCTACCAAAAATATCCGATTAATTAAATTGACAATCCAAATCTTTTCGGTGCCTAAATCATGAAAAATGTGTATTAGATATCTGAAAACTGTTTTAAATGATTCCCTCATTATCGAAGAAAAGTAATAATTCTTACAAGTAATTTATTGTAATTGGAATTGACCAAGGGGAGAGTGGAGTTATCAGCCCAAATGCCAATGTAAGTTCATAATGTTCATGTATTTACCATACTTTATCAATAATTCTCTATTCTACATTGTTCTTTACCCCAATTTTTACTACATTATTTCCTTTTTTTGAGAAATTTCGCTCGCTAAATTGTGTCAGCTCTGTGAATAACA
>NW_016212704.1:0-1803 GCF_001687245.7 Rhagoletis zephyria | reverse complement strand
TGCCAGCCGAGCTATTCAAGTACGGCGACGAGGAGCTGATGAGGTGCATTCATCACCTCTTTTGCAGAATATGGTCACAAGAAAGGCGACCCCGCCATACGCGACAACTACCGCGGAATCAGCCTTCTACGCATACGTTATAAGGTCTTATTGAGTGTATTGTGCGAAAAGCTGAAGCGCACCGTCAACGAACTGGTTTGGCTTTAGACCTGGAAAATCCACCATAGATCAGGTGTTCACAATAGCCCAAATATTTGCTGCCGTATTTAGAGAAGTCATTACAGATGATACCATAATAACTTATATGGACGACCTTATAATTAACGATAAGGATGAAGTAGAGGGTATACGAAAGTTATAAAGTGTACTGCAAGTTGCCGCAAATAACACTTTACGCATAAAGTGGAGCAAGTGTAAATTTTTGAAACGAAGGGTCGATTTCTAAGGGTATGTAGTCAAAAATGGTACAATACGGCCGTCGGAAGGGAAGATTGGTGCAGTTAACAATTTTCCCCTTCCCACGGATAAGAAATTGTTAAACGTATTCTCGGCTTAACTTCATACTTTAGGAGATTTGTAGAAGGGTATGTAGTAGCGAAACCTTTGTCAGATTTTTTGCGCAAGGATAGTAAGTCTATTTTGCAGGACGGACAGCTGGTGGCATTTCAGCAACTAAAGACAGCACTTATAACTGCGTATGTGCTAAAATTGTATAACCCAAAGGCAATCACAGAAGTGCACACCGATGCATGGATGTACGGCTATGGAGCTGTTATGTTGCAGAAGGATGTTGAGGACCAAGAGCTCCATCCTATTCAATATATGAGTAGGAGAACTAAGCCAAATGAGGAACGGTTTCAATCTTACGACTTGGAAGCATTAGCGGTAGTAGAGACCGTTAAGAAACGGAGAACTTATTTATTTGACATTAAGTTCAATATCATTACGGACTGTAATGCTTTTGCGTTGACATTGCGGAAGCGGGAGGTTCCACCAAGAGTTTGTCGTTGGGCATTGTTGTTACGGGACTACGATTATAGTATTGAACATCGAAGTGGAAGCAGAATGAAACATGTAGACGCACTAAGCCGAGTTTCATGTCTCATGTTGGAGGACGCATCAATTCATCGACTTAGACAGGCGCAACTTACAGACGACTGGATACGAGCGGTTAGAAAAGCATTAGAGTCAGGCCAGTATGAAAATTTTTACGTCGGTAGGAATGTACTTTTTAAAGATCCCGTTAAGGAGTTAATCTTGGTTCCTACATTGATGGAAGAAGAAATAATACGTAGGCCTAATGGAAGCAACAAAAAAGCAATACAATTGTATATTTGTGGTAGTGGACGCCTTCTCCAAATTCGTTTGGCTCTACCCAACCAAGAATACGGGAGCAGTGGCCGTCGTTGATAGGCTCAAACAGCAAACGGCAGTGTTCAGAAATCCAAAAAGGATAATTTCTGACGTCGGGTGTTTTCAAGCAATATTGCGAAAGTCAAGATATGCAACATCTTTTAATTGCTACCGGGGTACCACGGGGAAACGGTCAGGTAGAGAGAAGTCATAAAATCATTGTTCCCATGATCGCTAAATTTAATCAANAGTCAAGATATGCAACATCTTTTAATTGCTACCGGGGTACCACGGGGAAACGGTCAGGTAGAGAGAAGTCATAAAATCATTGTTGCCATGATCGCTAAATTTAATCAAGGTAACCCAAACAGTTGGTACAAACACGTTGACAGGGTACAACCGGTGATTAATAACACCCCGCCGAGAAGCACAAAGGTGTCACCATTCAGA
>NW_016212703.1:0-1803 GCF_001687245.7 Rhagoletis zephyria | reverse complement strand
CGACACACACCAATACACCAGGTTGGTTTGCACTAGTTGGTGTCGGCTGATTTACAGAAAAACTATCAAACTCCAGATTGATTTTCGGCGCCGATGAAGCAACTGAGCCGAAGATATCATCAAGGTTGGCATTTGAAGTTGGTTGTACATTAATTTCTAAAATAGAAATGTAGGTCTNGCTGGTTTACAGAAAAACTATTAAACTCCAGGTTGATTTTCGGCGCCGATGAAGCAACTGAGCCGAAGATATCATCAAGGTTGACATTTGAAGTTGGTTGTACATTAATTTCTAAAATAGAAATGTAGGTCTCAATTCAGAACTTAGCAAATATTAATTTGGATGGCCGCCTAAAAGTCTAAGACTTTTTTGAATCTAAAATATCAGATATTGGAGCCGAGCCAATGCTAGATGAATTATCATCCCCGAATGCTCCAAGCAAATCGAAACTAGCGTCACTCGTTGTGGCTTGTGGATCTTGCACCGGCAGCTGGGGTTGGGGCTGGTTTAAATTGAGCATGTCTATTGGTGGTGATGGTTGAGGTTGGATTCGAGGTACATCCTCTTGCTTTATTTCGGTAGCATCTGGTAAAATAGGCGTTATCTACGGAAGCAGCTGACCTAACAGGCGTAGGTTTGTTGATGGAACTAGGTTTTGTCACTGTTGTAAGGAAAATAAATAAATAATTGAAATGGGCGGAAATACTATAGGGACTTGCCGAAATTATCCACCATTCCCTCGAATTATAATTGCGAACTAAATATATGTTGTGCGTTTCTTATGAGCTTTGCTGGTAACCAAGGAGGATTCCTACTCGGCGGAAATTCGTTATCCGTGAAACTCAACGACAGCGAAACCTAAAAGTCATGAGGAACCTGATCGGCATCCGGTAAATCATCGAGATCATTCGAGGAAAATGTTATCAATGTTTCTTGTTCCGGTATGAAGCCCGTGTTGATTTGGAATTGACAAATCTTTAAACTCTGAGGACGTACCATGCCTTTAAGTGCATTCCGCGCATGATAAAGCACCACTTCATTTATGGGAAATTATGGAAATTAAGCTGCATCACCACCGGCATGCTTGCCGCGACTTATTTTTTCCAAACCCTGTAAGCAAAGTTTATATTAATACGACACAAATTTGTTATTACTGCCACGCACTCACCAAATTAAATGATTCCACAAGCACAGTGCATGATTTGCAAGGCGGCAACTTAGTTGGTTTTTCCTTTTGGTCCTTTGGAGATTTGTCAAAAGCTTCAACAGCTTCACATTTCTCAAACAGCAACACCAGCCCACATACAATTGAAAGCACCACTTTTAAACACGACATGTTAAGTTGAAAACGTTGAAATACCACAATTTACAAATTAAAATCGGAGGTAAGCAAGCATCGACCACTTTCTGCAGGAAAACATGCGATGCGACAAGATATTATCACTTTTCCGGCACCTGCAATACAAACACAAAATTCTTTCTATTCTTTTGAACACATTTCAAGAGTGGTTGTATAATTTTTGTTAACGTTGTGCTTAATTTGCTATAAGATGGCTTGAAAAATTGGTGAATTGTGAAGAAAACACGTTTTCTCATTGCAAATTCACAACTGTCAACTCATTGTTCTTCGCCAAATTCTTTGTTTACCCGTTGCCGCAAATGTCATTCTGCGGGAATGCGCAATCTTGTATTCTATCGTTCTTGACTTACATATACATATCTACATATGAATCATGAACCAAAAATACAAGATCACGCCCAGCAAACATTTGGAGTCATAAATGAGTCTTTAAGGAGTCCCATTT
>NW_016212702.1:0-1803 GCF_001687245.7 Rhagoletis zephyria | reverse complement strand
TCGATTGGCTTAACATTATTTTTTATGGGTTCTATATATGAAATAAGCTAACACGTGATCGAGGATTTTTTTTTTATTTGCTTTTTTCTTTGGAGATATGATCTGTCAAAGTTTGGATTTTTTCGTGATTCTCACTAATCATGTACTTCTTCAAATCGTTATATCTCGGGTTCTGCCCATCGTAGAGACTTCATCTTAACGTTGTTTTAAAGCTAACGAAACGTGCTTAATATTTCTATTTATAAGGTGGTCAAGATTGTCCTAAAGCTAACTTAGCTATTAACAGTTAAACTNTGTTTTAAAGCTAACGAAACGTGCTTAATATTTCTATTTATAAGGTGGTCAAGATTGTCCTAAAGCTAACTTAGCTATTAACAGTTAAACTTTTTGAAGTTGATTGCATAGTGAAGACCAGTAAATTAGGGGTTTCGAATTATACCATCGTAGTAATCCTTGTTTAACTCTCTATAAAAAACGTGGTTAAAAAAAAATTGGCGTTTTTCAATAACTATTTTTAAAACATTTTTCTTTGGGACGAGATGGTTTATTTTGTGAGAATCAACAATTTTTTGTATGTTTTTTTCGAAAACTTATGTTGAGATATATTTAGTAAGGATTTTTGCAAAAAGTAAAATTTTATTGCGTTTTCCAATAAAATACCTATCCAGATATAATATGTGGATTTTTGTTTAAGGCGAAAACCCCCTAGATATGGGCGTGGCAGTCGCAGGACTAAACTTTTGGGTAGGTATGTATTAGGACCTAAGCCACAAAAAAAAAAATAGTTATAAAATACCATCACGTAAATTTTCCGAGAAAATTCCGATCGAAAAAACGAAAATAAAAAAATACGACTTTGCAATAATCTAAAAATTAAATTCTTGAAATTTAAAGGTTATTCCCGGTGCCTGCTTTTACACATTAAGGGCAAGGACTCGTAAGTCTTGTGGTTGGGGCACAAACAGCACATTGTTTATTGGATGGAAAATATAGAAATTGAGATAGTAAATAGAATAGTACAAGATATATATGCATGCAGATGCCAGAAAAATGCCTAAAAAGTTTAGTATCCCGAAAGCAAAAGAATCAATTTTGCCGCATGACTCTATCTGCAGTACAACAGTAAAGTAACAATAAGCAGCACTAATGGCAACAGCAAGAAAAACATACATGCGTACATACATAGGTATATTGTAATGACAGTTGGCTATATGCACGTACATATGTATGTATGTAGATGCGTTTTTTGTTGTTGCAAAGTGCTTTACAGTCGACGCGCTTTTGCGTTGTAACTACCGCATTTTAATCGTCAGTGATGCCAAGCACACTCTTACATGCGTTACATACGTTACATACACACACACACACGCCAACAAAAAGACAAACAACTCTAGCGCAACAGCAACACTAACTGAAAAATGCACAAATTAACAACAACAGATTCAACAACAACAATGCGTAGCAAATGAAACGTTGGAAATGTGATTTGAAAAATAAACTTGTTTGCCACATGTAACAGTGGCGCAACTCACACTGTGTATGTATGTGGCATGCCTAGCATCGTCACACAATAGTTGGCCATCAACTTGCAACAGCATTCAGCACAGTTGTCTAAATACAATGCAATGCAACCATGGATGGCTATAAACTCATAACCAAGCACGTCAACTCTATCCACATTCACAGCTCCGCCTTCATTCACTCCTGCCACCGCTGCTGCTGCTGCCGCTGCTGTTGCTATCTCTCTGTACTGCGATGCTTTTTCTGATACTTGCAACTTCCTGACGGCACTGCCAACAGCAA
>NW_016212700.1:0-1803 GCF_001687245.7 Rhagoletis zephyria | reverse complement strand
CAAAAACGAACCAGTCCGATAGTAAGTAGATCCCCACCAGTTCAAAATCAGCGAAATGTGGGTCTCTTAAAAAACTATTTTATTTCGCTTTTTTCATTAGAAATCTATATCTAAAGTGACGAATTTAGAACTGGTTCGGAATTATAGAAAAAGGGACGCAGAACGAACTAGATCTTATCTGCCGAATTTAGAACTAGTTCGAAACTATCGAAAAAGGGATGCAGCGGGGGGCTTGTTTACTTTACATAGATATGTGTTTGGCGGCTTTTTCGTTCAAATGCACTTTCATTCTGCACTTCGCAGATGCGCGATAAAGATCTTGTACGGAACTAGAAATTTTATGCACCAGTCCGCGGGGACCCTGCAGGGTACATACATACTTATGTACATACATACATATGCATGCAATAAATGTTGCAAGGATGGACTGCATACCAAATATTTTGATGCTTTTCAACGAAAGCGAATTGTTTGCGCCAATGAAGGTAAATCTAAAAATGTTTTTTTTTTTTGTTTTGTTAAAAGCCATGCATTTGTACATTTGTATTGCATTTGCTGTGTTTAAAGATTATCAGTTACACTGGCGGCCAGAAGTGGATGAATGGTGTTTTGTTTTTAATACTTATTTACAATGTTTTTCAAGCTAAAATTTTTTTGTTATTTTTTATACAACTTTCAAACTTAAAACAGAATTTTGAAAAATTCCGCAAATTTTTATCTAAATTTCGAGCTTTTTAACCAGAAGTTTTATACAATTTTTAAGTATGCAGTTGACAGACTAACAAAATTTTGTAAAATAAGTGCAAGTTTTGAATGGCTAAAATATCGCATTGATTTTTAATAATTAATTTTTATTTTTTGTTGACGGCGTTTTTAGCATTTTTTCCATTTATTTTACTAAAATTTTATAAGCGTTTAACTGCACATCCAAAACTGTTTCCAAAATTTCTGGTTAAGAAGCACGAAATTCAGTTAAGAATTTGTGGAATTTTTCCAAATTGACCACTAGTGTACTTTTTTCAACAATTGTATGTAAATAAATTATAAAACCAATTAAATATTAAGGATTTTTACACACACTTGGTTACATGTATATACATATATATTTTAAATCACCGTATTAGAATATATTCATATGTGTGTATGTATATGTAAATACATAAATAAAAGTTTCCAATTGATATGAAAATTATTCTAGAAATCGTTGGGGAGGTTTGGTGAGCTATGTATATATGTGAAACAACTATACTTTTCATGAAAATGCACGGTATTTTCTATATTAAACGTATAATTTAGTTACGAATAAATTTTAATTTTTAAAACTTGATGTGACATTTGAAAATGTAACTCTTTTCTTTAAAAATATTTTTTCATAATTCTGATATTTTTTGTTTTTGTCCTTCGAAGTTTATGATTTTGGTGGTATACTTTTTCCTATATTAACTCTTAAATATTTGTAGTAAAATTGCAGGCTCGATTACATTACATCAGCACACAAAAATAAGTGGTGCCTGCTTTTAACCAGACCCACCTACTGACATGTATTTCGAACCGCTGAATGCGAATTTGAGATCCGTTTGACTCGTACACCCTCAAAATTTCGACTAACTTGAAAAAATGGCAAGATTAAAATTGAGATTTAAATTGAGATTTGGATTAAGATTACGACTAAGACTAAGAATAATATTATGACTAAAATTAAGATTAAGATTAAGAATAAAGCTAAAATTAAGATTGAGATTTGAATTGAGATTAATGTTAAGATGAAAAAAAGATTAAAATTATATTAAGATTAAGATTGAG
>NW_016212699.1:0-1803 GCF_001687245.7 Rhagoletis zephyria | reverse complement strand
AGCAGCGATGGGCAGAGAGAGCTTTTACTCTGCACGCGACTACACGAAAAGCTTAAAAGAGAGAACTAGAGGCAAGGCCATTCAGTATTAGAAAGCTTTCTGCTTCAGCGAATCAGAAAAAAAGTAAAACCTTGCAGTTAACACTACGACGTTCAAAAATGTATATTCACAATAAATATATAATATATTTCTTTAGTGTAAATAAAACAAAGTTATTATATAAAGGATACAAGATTGGATAAGCCTATTATAATTTAAAATCACATAAATATGAACCGATCGGAACCCTTTTCGATAGGCCTGATAGTTTCTGAGAAATTAACTAAAATTACTAAATTTACTAATTAATTATAGTTTAAAAAACGAAAACCTCGCTATTAAAATTTCCATTCGTACTGTCATCAGGTATGTAACTTGAGAACAGAAATCGCTGCATCTTTTAGGCGCATCAATATTACATAGTTGCATCCCGAGCTAATAAAAGGGAGGTAATAAAAGAATGAGGCTACCAATGAAGAAAATCGATGGGTAAAAAAGAGAGTAATGAGTGGTCAAATAAAAATACGCAAGGATTTTTCGTATGAAATATGAGCGGAAAAGAGTGTAACTCAGATGTACATAGTGAATGACATTTTTTCCTGCTTCAATCTTTTTCATTTTTACATCAAAAAACAAAAAATCTGGAATGATTAATTAATTTCCGGCCCATAGAAAAGTGATGCATACACGTTTTATGGAGAATTTCATTAGCTTTCATTTGCATTACGCATTACGATTGTGCAATTTGTTTGTAAGGTATAAGTGATTAAGAGGAACCACTCTTTTTTAAGCTGAATAACGGTAAATTGCAAATAACTCGAAAAGTTATCCTTATGAGAAACAATTAACTTGGTTTTCGGAATCAGTGAGCAATTCTAAATAGGAATTGGATAGTAGCATCCGGTGAACAAAAAATTAAAAATAAAAAAAATTGTAGTCCAGTTTTTATAATTGTTTTCCACACAAACAAATGGGGAGGCACATGGATTTTTATGCCTGAAGACTTCTCATGCAAAAACATACTATGGAGGTTCACCACTTTCCTTCTTCTTTGGAGACGTGGTTGATATGAGAAAAAAAACGATTGGGTGTTGGTCGGAGTAAAGAAAACTTTCAATAAGAAGCGAACACATGGGACGAAACCGTTATGGAAAAAAGGTACAGTTGTATCGTTTTAGTGCTTTTTTAATTTAAAGGTATATTAGGCACAAGGCCACTATTTTAGCAACATTTGAAACGTAGCTAAATAACTGATCAGTAAATTCCTTTTTCTTTTTATTGGCATTTCAGCGCGTTTTCTGGTATGGGCAACTTATCCAAAAGGCTTTCTCCTTTGGGAAAGTAGCTAGGATATGGGTTAAAACATACATACATAGTTTTGTCTCGAAGAGATCACTTTCAAGGACATTTTTATACTAGAATTTGTTAATGTAAGTCCAAAAATAGATATGGTACCAAATGGTTCTCCTACTACTATTAAAATGTGTACATTTAAAACCCAGTTTTACTTTTTAGAAACACGTATATATTTACTTTAAGATGCAATTTTTTCTTGGTGCGAATTGAAAGAAAATTAATGAAAAGTAATGAAGAAAATTTATAAGAATGCTGTCAAATTGACGAAGAATGGTCCGCAAATGACGCCACCTTTACTTGCTGCACTTTAAGATGCAATTTTCTCTTGGTGCGAATTGAAAAAAATTTATGAAAAGTAGTGAAGAAAATTTATAAGAATGCTGTCAAATCGACGAAGAATGGTCCGCA
>NW_016212698.1:0-1803 GCF_001687245.7 Rhagoletis zephyria | reverse complement strand
TGCTCTTGAAAGACGAGGCCTCCCCCACCACCAAACACACGAGCCAGCCAAGCAAGTGCAAGTGCAAGTGATGTGTCTGACGACATCATCACCATCAGCACAGTCCAGTCCAGTCCAGTCCGTTGATGGCTATCAAAAAAGGAACAACAGCAGCAGCAGCAGCAGCAGCAGCCGAACATCATTAGCACTTGAGCTCGTGAGGCCTGAATTGTCTCGNCACTCACTCACTCTCTGTTTAATTTCATTGCCGCCGCTTTCTTCTTCTTTTTTTGCCACTGTGCTGCTGCTGCTGTGGATGCACCACACAATGACTCTGAAAATGACCAGCACTGCGCTTTTTTCCCTTTTTCCCCGACCGCTCTAATCGATCGGCCAGTGTGTGTCTGTGTCTGTGTCCGCATCTCTGTCCACACCCAACAACATTACCACTGACACATGGATACAAAAGGGAAAAAAATTGAAAAAGAGGGAGAAAGGGAAAGAAGAGTAGTGAAAACACACACACACACTAGTACGGAATTGACTGCCTCGGCTGATGTTGTTGTTCTTGCCTTTATTGCTTCTTTTTGATTCAATTAACGGTCAGCCAGTCAGCGATGTCAGTCAGTCAGAAAAAAGGCAGCTAAGTGCTTGTGCAAGGTTTACAGTGGACAGTAAAAAAAGCAAAACCTTGTGTTGTAAATTTTTCGTTGAAAAGTTCTAAAAAGGAAAAATCAGTTAAATGGCAAATCAACTTTAATTACCGTTGCTGCCAATAAAGTCATCGTCGTCGTCGTCGTTTTTTGTTGTTGCCGGCGGCCACCCAAAATGTGATATAATTTTTTGCCAAAAACTTACCTTATTTTGTGTGTGTTTCCAAACAGCAATCCAATCCAATCATCATAAAGCACACCGGAAGAACAAACTGTTTCTTAGAAAAAAAGAACGGCTTTATGCATTCCAAAAAGTTGCCAAATTGCTGCCCAACTTTAACACTCGGTGTTAGTGTTTAAATGGGAAAGGTAGATAAATAAATAAATAAATAAAAAACAGTGCACGGCACTGCTTGAATGTACGCAAACAATGTGGTTGTGCTTTTAGCAGTACGTTACAGTATTTTATTATTTTATTTGGTGTGTTTGGTCGGTCGGTCGGTTGAATTCAAAATGCAATGCAGTGTGTGTGTGTAATAATCGCGCGTCATGATAATAAATTTTACAATCTGTGTGTAATTAGTGGTTATAATTCTCGAGCAGTGCTGTCTGTTCTTTCTGTCTGTCTGTTTCAGTGTAAGTGTGAAAAAGATTGAGGCGTTTGGTGGCTTTGCAGGTGCGGAGATGCCGTTTTCGGTTGCGAGATGTTTTAGCATTTGAAAAAGTGAAAAAAAATCAGTGTGTGCTTGTGTATTTTTGTGTGTTTGCGTGTCTGACTGTCTGTGTTGGTCAGTTGGTTGGTTTGGTGTGCCACTAGGCATTGTATGCAGCAAATTAAGATAAGTGAAGCAGAGAGGAAAAGAAAGAGAGAGAGAGCAAAAGCGTCAAAAGGGGATGCGATGGAACAAAAAGGAGAACGAGAACGAGAACGAAAGGTATCAATTTGCTGCCGCCGCACAACATTAGCAGCAGCAGCAATGATGGTCATAGTGTTCACAACAACAACAACAACAACAGTCTGGTCAGTGGTCTGCCGCCTCTTTCTCCCTTTTTTTATGATTTTTGTTGTTCTTTTCCGCAACTTTTTTCCTCCAAAGTTAGTGTGCGCCCAAATTGAAAGTGTTGCTGTTGTGGATGCCTTGTTCCGGTCAGTTTCTTTTTCCTCCACAAA
>NW_016212697.1:0-1804 GCF_001687245.7 Rhagoletis zephyria | reverse complement strand
ACAACAACAATCGCCGCAGAAAAGCATCACTCTCAACCAACATAACAAACAATTATGCATAAGCTTGAACTGACTGCCTGCCTAAATGGCTAGTTGAAAGAATGAATATCTAGAACTAGATGAGTGCTCTTTCAAATATCATACCTGCCGCCGGCTATTCAAACGCATTTTTTTTTTGCATACATTTTTCATGGCTACTCATTTCAAGCTATTGTTTGCAAAGTTCTCAGCGTAGGTAGCAAATTGCGCGGTCTTTAGAGTAAGGCATTTATACACAAACACCAACGCATATCCTACGTCATATTTCTTGCATCGATAATTTGCACGGCCTCTCCTTTCGCAGTAGCTGTGTATACACTCCTTTTTGAGGATCGCCTATAAAAAACGGACGAGTTAAGCATATGCAGCATTTATGCGACAAACGTCAGTGGTAACGGAACAACGATAGGAGCGAAAGAAAAAAAAGTANAAAAAACTGTGTCAGACCTAAGTAAATTAGTGCGAAAAAGCTGTTGTGAAAGTCGTGTCCCGAAATTCATGATCTAACATTACATAAATTTGAAAAACTAACATCAAGTCGTGAACATATTCCAGATTAAAATTAGACTTACACTCAACTAAAAGTCGAAAATCTAAAAATCATATATCTAAAAGTATTAAAAAAATTGTATTGTCTTTCCACTGACTAATCATTGATTATTATTTTTTTTTTTTTTACAGATGAATCAAACATGCAAAGTTTGCGGAGAACCAGCTGCCGGATTTCACTTTGGCGCATTCACATGTGAGGGCTGCAAAGTAAGTGTTAAAAAAAATTTTTTTGAAAGGTTAAAAATGTAAATTTTTTCAGACAGCTACTGCAATTCACTTCCGAGTGAACCCCATTCAATTTGAATTCAAAGTGACTTCGGTTGAAATTCACACGAAAGTGAATTACAGAACCTGCCTGAAAACTCGAAAAAATTCGGTTATTTTATAGAGCAAGTTCAATATTCGAAAAAAAATTCTCGAAAGAAATGATAAAAAAAAATCGAAAAGAAAGAAGTTCGAAAAAATTTCATTATCGAAAAAAGCGGTTAATTTTTAGAAATCACATTCGAAAAAAATTGCAAAAAAAGTTCGAAATAATAAACTTTAAAAATTTTTATATCGCAAAAATTCAGTTAATTTTTGGAAACTACATTCGAAGAAAACTTATCCAAAAAAATTGCATAAAAAAGAAAACCAAAATTTATTTAAAGTTGGAAATACTCAACTTCAAAAATTTCGATATCAAAAAAAAACATTTCGAAAAAACTCAATTTTAAAATTTTCGATATCAAAATAATAGTATATCGAAAACTCCAGTTTACAATGAAAAAAATCGAGTTCTTTCAATACTGAAATTAATCGAGTTCTAAAAAACTAAAAATTGTTCCGAAAAAAGTCAATTCTATAAGACATTTTTTGTGTTCGAAGTATTTACAAAAAACCAGTTAAAAAACTGGGTTCGAAAAATTCGGAAACGATAACGATGCGAAAATATTTTCGCTCATAATAAAATTCGAAATCGCAAAACTCCTATATTTTACCGACAACAACGTATCTTATCCAAAATTAACTAATCAACTTCTCTTCTTCTCTCTCTCTCTCTCTTTATAGTCCTTTTTCGGCCGCTCGTACAACAATCTGTCCTCGATTAGCGAATGCAAGAACAGCGGTAAATGCGTCATCGACAAGAAAAATCGTACCACCTGCAAGGCTTGCCGCCTACGGAAATGCTACGCAGTGGGCATGTCGAAGGGTGGTTCCCGCTATGGTCGCC
>NW_016212696.1:0-1804 GCF_001687245.7 Rhagoletis zephyria | reverse complement strand
CGCACATACGCAATTACACTTGGTGTTTTGAAATATCCGAAAACGCTGATTTTGAAAGCTGTGTACAAGTAAAACGTATGCTTCAGCTCAATCAGCTAAATATCAACTTGACTCGTGCTGATTTTGTTTAATTTTGCTTGAATTTAATAGATTCACTATCGCTTACTCAAACAAAGTGTTGCTTTATAATCTAAAAAACTTTAAAGTGCAAATATGTAGCCACGCACACACACCACCTTTTGGACGATTCTAAGAATGTTAAAAGCAGAGAAAGAGAAAGCGTAAATCAAACTAATAAATACAATGCGGCCAAAAACGCGTTGTATATTCCACCAGAGTGCGCGCGCCTCCCTCTCTTTTTGGATATCGAATATCGCGCAAAGCGAACACCGACGACGTCAGCGCCGCCGCTGTCATTTACTTTGTTTTCGAAAAAAAAACGCTGCCAGCCAACGGCCTTCAGGCTATTATTTCACTGATCGGAGCCAATTAAATGCAAACAAGCTTGGCGTTGGCCAAACGTATGCCATATCCATGCAACGTTCGCTATTGTTGACGCTGATGACGTCAGCGATGTTAATCGAAACGCAAAGCTGTCGAATGAACGCAAGAGAAACTCTTCTGTTTTTTGTACCTTAACCGACAAATTTCAATTTTTGAATTAACAAATTCCACCACATAAATGGCGTAAAACGATTGGGTGGCGCTGGATATGGTGGCGCTGAAGTAAGCGGTCTCATTCGATGACGTTCGTCGTACTTACACCAAATAGGTTCTGCTAAGATAAAGTATAATATATGTACATACATATATTAGAGCGGGTCAATTTTTTGTCCCACTATGCGCTTATAGCATAGGAGGCTTCTACGTGTAATTCTAAGCAAATGTGGCGAAGAAACCATGGGTCTCAAATCAATTTGAAGTATGCCAAATTTCGAAAACAGGTTTCGAAGAAAATGTTAACATTTTAAGGCAGGCAAAGACCATATAATTCGCATAGTTTAAAACAAAAACTAAAAGGTAGTAAAAACGGATTAGCGAATTCTGAAAAAGTAATTACATAGATGCATAGCAAAATATACAGCTAACCCAAACCAAAAAGAGTTTTTAATAAAAATGCATATTTGCAGTTATGACACGAGCTTAAAGTAGGAACAATGCGAAAAAAGAAATTTGTAAGAAAAAAAAAATTGATTTTGTCGCAAGTAATTTGAACTAATTTGTCTACTTGTGCGGATATATAACAAGTAATTTTTAGCAAAAAAAAAAACCGACTTCAACTCTCATATAAAAAAAAATTATATATATATATATCTCATGATCCGCTGATCGGATCTTAACCAGATTAGTATGGGACCACCTCTGAGACATTACCTTCCCGTTGCAAAAAGAATTATCGAATCGGTTGACGTGGTCCAAAGTTATGCGGTAACATACATAAAAAAAAAAAAAAATATTCCGACGAACTGATAACCTCCTCCTTTTTTGGAAGTCGGTTAAAAATAGGACCTACATACAATAAATAATATGCAATATAAAATAAAAATTGAAGAAGCTGTAGTTATTAATGACTCGCCAATCTATTACTCACATCATCAACATTCAGCCAAAAATGGACGCTTCTCTGGACGAAATCCGTTTTCGATGGCAAAAGCTCTGCCGGCCTTAGCTCAGCTTTTGTTGTATAAAATGTCGATAAATTTTGGTAAATGTAGGTCATTTTTAAAATGAAGAAATATGAACTTCTTTAGAAACAAAATAAATGTACCTCTTCATTTTCTCCAAAATTCATAAAAATTAGTCC
>NW_016212695.1:0-1804 GCF_001687245.7 Rhagoletis zephyria | reverse complement strand
TGGAAACCAGATGAGTGGACACTTGAAAATCTCTGGGCGGTAGTTTTTTCACTTATTTCTTTTTTTGCTCTTCTGTTATTTCACAGTATTTTATTATGTTCGTTTTATATAGTATTCTGTTGATTATTTTTTTTTGTTTCTCAAGTATTCACATGGTATTGTAGAAGTTGCCATTTTGCAATTAAAAACTGACGGCAGCGGCACATTCCAAACAAAAATGAATTGCACCCATGGACAAAGCAGAAGGATAGTTACATAAGTAACATTAAATAAGTAAAACTGAGAATTTATTTTCTTTTGAAATGTGTTGCAATATTTGTATGTACTATGTATGCAAATGGATCCATACACATATGCCAAAGCAAAAATATATATATCGGCCGAAGCATCGGTCATTTAAAAATCGGCCAAAAATAGCCGATTCCGATTCTTTTGGCCGATACTAGCCTCGGCATCGGCCGATTCAGCGGTCGGCCTATAGCGATAATTGTATTTTATTTGTTCAAGCTGAACATTTGTAAACACTTGGGAACAAAAAATGCAAGCAGAAAATTTTAGGGTTTTGTTATAGTAGTAGTGGTAACGAGGGATCATCAAAAAAAGCACTCAGCTCATTCGCGCTTTGGCACCCACGTTACTGTTGACGCAGAATCACTCTTGTTAGCTAAGTAGGCAATTTAGAAGTAAAATCCTTTTTCTGCGAACGAACAGCATACTCTATAAGTCAATCATCATGCCCGTGGTGCCATATGACAACATACGATAAGCCGGCTCTTGGAATATTCGAGAGAAATGTTTTACAGCGGCTCCGCTGGCTTGGCCAAGTCATTCGAATGGACACCGACGCTCCAGCTCTGAAAATTTTCAACTCGGAAGACGGTGGTGGTAGCAGAGGAAGAGGGAGGCCCTCACTGCGATCGAAAGACCAGGTGGAAAAGGACTGGGCTTCACTTGGCATTTCTAGTTGGCGTCAGTTGGCACAGAAAAGAAACGACTGGCGTACTTTGCTGAACTCGACTAAAATCGCGTAGGCATTTACAGCGTCAACTAAGAAGAAAAAGAAGAGAGCGCCTACCTGCGCTGACTAAACCGATTCTTTAGGCGGGATTATAAGCTAGTAAATACTATCCAATCTATAGCTGGTCCAGTGACACATATACATATGTACATACTAAGGATGGTAATTTTTCGATTTTTATGATCCCGTGATTTTCGGGATGTCGTTGGTTCAATCCCGGGATACCGGGATTAGTCGCGGGATTTAGATATTTATTATTTTTCAACAACTTAGCATGAAAAATTTCGTCAATATTGTTTGAGAAGCCCTCCAACCATATAATAAATAAATAATAAGTAAATGGGTTTGGAACTTACTTTTTTATTTAAAGTTATTTTATGGTTGAAAGAAGTTCATAGTACTAGTGGAAAAAATAGAAGAAGCGCCTTAGTTCAACTAGTTTTGCCTATATCACCTTTGTATTCAACAATGTTTATTGAGCTCGAGGCCGTTTTTTAATGAAAATTTATCCTACTGAAAGGAGTCTGATGAGGAAATGTGGTGATTTCCGATATAGCTATCCCTTCTACCATTTTTTCAAATTATTGTTGCTTTTCTACAATAAATTTTCATTAAAAAACGGCCTCGAGCTCAATAAACATTGTGAAATATAATTGTTATAAGGCCATAAAATAATAAAAACATATACGTATTCCTTTTGTTTATTAAAAATTTAAATTTTTTTATAAAAGTCTACCCCATCTATATATATAAAATTCAAATTATGTATGTACCTATAGACACACT
>NW_016212694.1:0-1804 GCF_001687245.7 Rhagoletis zephyria | reverse complement strand
TACCTATATATGTACTTTTTATTAATTCAAATTTGTTTTAAATAAAAAAATAATTATCAACATATTTTTTTACAGTACGTTTTTAAGACTCATTTGAAGTTTAAACAAATTCAAGCGTTAGATCTGTAGTTTTAGAATTTATTGATAAATTGATAAGATTTTTTAATATTTTTTTATTTATTTATTTATTTAGTCTATGGTTTTAAAATAACATTACAGACTAGAGGAGTACAACATTAATTTAGAACTATTAGAAATAATTCATATAGCTAAAGATAGGAATTCAAAAGATTTGAAAAAGCTGTCTTTGTGATTGAAAAGTATACCTCGACCACATTATTCATGGCATTAAATTCACGAATGGCGCGATAAATCGGGACATTACTGGCGTATTGCGTTCTAACATTATTACCATAAAACGGAAGGAAATTTCTAAGGGATCGCCTGGGGACATTAAATCTTATCCTCTCTAACAAAAACGGACCATCAACNCATTAAATCTTATCCTCTCTAACAAAAACGGACCATCAACAATGCCATTAATAATATTATATGTAAACGAAAGACATAAGACAGACCTGCGGCTTTCTAAGGACTTGAGATTCAAAAGCATAAGACGTGAAGATTATGACGGCACGGGGTCTGAAAAGTTCAAACAGCGAAGGGCAAACTTGAGAAAAATTTTTTGAACACGTTCAACCCTGTTTATAGCATTCTGATTATACGGCCTCCAAATGAAAACCACATATTCGAGGTGACGAATACAGTAACTTGTGTAGAGGGTCTTAGTTTAATTATACCATTACTTATGTCTTCAGATGATAGACTTAATGATNTGAACACGTTCAACCCTGTTTATAGCATTCTGATTATACGGCCTCCAAATGAAAACCACATATTCGAGGTGACGAATACAGTAACTTGTGTAGAGGGTCTTAGTTTAATTATACCATTACTTATGTCTTCAGATGATAGACTTAATGATCCAAAGTTGAGAGACGAGGAGATATTAGCAGAAAATTCTGCAGATGTAACGAAATTCGACCCAAAATATTCAGCAAACAAATTTGCCGCATCACTTGGCGTCTCCGACGCTTTATCACCAAGAATTATTCCTGTGGGTAAGCTGGAGCATCCTTTCTTAGATTTCACGTAGTTCCAGAACAATTTGGGGTTAGATTTAATATTCAACTCAGTGTCACGAACATAGTTACTATAAAGAGTCTTATTTAAAGAATCAAACTTCTTTAAGAAATGCTGATACTTAACGAAGTAAACTTGATTTCTTGAAGTTTTAATTTTTTTATAGAATTGTTTTTTAAGGTTTTTTAGCTTTTTTAAGTCTTTTGAATACCAGGGCAATTTATACGGCTTTTTCTTTTTAACCGGTATTTTATCCGGGCAGAGTTCATATAAGATTGACTTAAATATAGAAAAACAGCATGCAGTGTCTAGGTTAATAAACAAATCATCCCAGTTAATGTTCGACAATAGTTCATTAAAACTAAAAAAATCGCATAATGAGTAATTAAATGACAATTTGTTGCCTTAATAGCGGAAAAACAATAAAAGTNCCTTAATAGCGGAAAAACAATAAAAGTCTAACTTTATAACTAGTGGAATATGATGTTTATCCGTAGCTGTAATTGGGTTAATACAGTCGCAAATTCGATAATTCAAGTTATCACTGACAAAAATAAGATCTAATATTCTGTTTAATTCGTTAGCAAAACTATTAATTTTCTTCAAGTTAAAACTCAAAATACTATCTACTAAATATAATTCATGATTGGCAACCATATTA
>NW_016212693.1:0-1804 GCF_001687245.7 Rhagoletis zephyria | reverse complement strand
TATTTTATTTGTTCCAAAACATTGTTTCTGAAGAAAATGAAACACTTTTTATGAGGATTATTGTAAAAAATTCGAGGACTTCTATTATTCGGGGAAAAAATTTTAGTTTTCATATGAAATAACAACTCATTTAGCTTTTCAAAGACAGTTTCTCAAAGATTAGAAAATGCATAAACAATTAGAATTAAAAATATTTTCCATACCTCATCACTTTTAGGAAAAGTTCCAGAACCTTAAAAATTCAAAAAGGTTTCTCACTTTCAGATTGCAAAAAAAATAGAAGTCGTAACTCTAATTCGAGATAAAAACTCCTACTTCAACGAAAGTGAGGTAAAAATATTTTAAACAGTTTTTTTAAGTTTCGAAACATCAACAAAATTTTAAATATTATCCCAACCACTTATCAAAGAAAAATTTGAAGTATTTTTAGAGAATTTTTCTTGTCGAAATGTTTTAAGTGTTTTAATGAAAGCTGCATTTGCAACCAAGGCGTATTAAATAAGGTGTGATTGACAACTCAAATAGGCTCTCTTTTAAGGTCCTATTATTCCAAAAAATATAAACAAGCGACTCAAAATTCATAAAAAAATTTTTCAATTTGACTTCATAGGATGGCTCTTCGGAGAACAATTTGCAACTATGTTCTATATATGTAAATATATAAATAAAAAATTAAGAATGCTAGAACAAAAAATCAAAAAGGTTTCAAACTTTCAGATTTAAAAAAGGAAACTTTCATTCGAGATATAAACTCCTACTTCAATGAGAGCCAAGTAAAAATATTTCAGTTTTTTTTTTTNTTAAATATTTTCCTAACCACTTATCAAAGAAAAATTTATTTTTCAGCGAATTTTTCTTGCCAAAAAGTAAACATTTTAAATGTTTTTATGATAGCTTTCGATTAGAAAAAAAAATAACTGAAAAATACATATACAATTTTAAATATCAAATTAAACTTTTTTTTGAAGAATATATGTACATATATTTAAATTGGATTCTATGCAAGAAAAATTACATCAAAAATGTTTAAATCATTGAAAACAAAAACTAAAAAAAGCCCTGAGACCATTACTTACTATTTTTCCAAGTTAAGGACCTCTAGTTCATTTTTTTTTGTTTTGTTTTGTAAATGATTAAAAAAAAATTACAAAATAGCGAAAAATACTTATTAAAAAAACTCGAATGCCTAAATTTAAAAAATTTAAAATTTTTCGAGCATCTGAAAATGTTTTTGAAAACAATATTGAAAAAGTTTATCAATATGAATTGATTTTTTTTATACATATAAAAACGTTTTAATAAAATAGCAGATCAGATATTCACGAAAACTAGATTTTTCAAATACTAAATGAGTATTCTTTAATGTATTAAATTAAAAGTTTCCGTCAATTTTCAACACTTCATAATCTTTAAAGGTATTAGAATTATCACAATTATCGCAATTCTGAAATCGTGACTGAACAAAACAAAAACTAAAATAATTTTTAAAGGTTTTTTCATAGAAAATAACTATAAAAACTTTCTTTAATTTTGTATGATTCCTTTTTCTTGAAACCATGATTTTAAAAAAAATGTCTTTGTGTTTACGGAAAATCCCTTTGGAAGAAGTTGTTCTGTAAGAAATTGATATTTAAAAATATATTGGTTAATTTTGGTAAATTCAATATTTTAACCTTTTGTTTCTTTCTATTTTATCTCGAATCGAACTTTTCAATAATGTCATAATCAGAAAATGGATATTTCCATCTTCTGATTTTGAATTTCGATAAATGATTATATTGTAATACATATATTTTTACCTTCT
>NW_016212692.1:0-1804 GCF_001687245.7 Rhagoletis zephyria | reverse complement strand
AGACGAATTCCAATCAATCCAACACTAAAAGAAAAACAATACACATAAACCGTCTGTTTTTGATTGCAAAAATTACACCGAGAAAGGTAATTTAGGTTTACCGTATGTCTAAAGATGAATTGCCATTTCGGTAGCGAAATTTTGGCAATGTTATGAACGCTTTTTATTTAAAAATACGCGAGTGCGGTCTGCTCACTTTCAAGAACAAAATCACCAGTAAATTTCAATTTGCATTCGATTTACATTTCATTTGTCACTATTGTACGAATATTATTATGTAAATCCAGTTTCACGTGAATTTATAACATTTTATGTTGTTATAATAGGCTTTGCCACGATTTTATATCAGAAATGCCCGTTTGATCAGTAGCGCGTTTCTGTAACTCGTCTCGATCAATGTTCTCGATTGAAATAGTCGATTTGATGTAATTTGACGTCATTCTCACTTGTTATGTTTCTATAAGAAAATGAGTCGAATTGGTCGACAACGCCAAGGCACATAAATACAGGTAGAAGCCAAAATGACGTTGCTCTCATGAGAACCAAACCTTTAAACTTCAACTTGATTTTATTTTATTTCCTATATTTCGTTACGCTTTGAATGTCATATCGTTGTTTTTTTTTTGAATGTTCGTTAATAACAAATTTTAATTTACATTTGAATTTTTGTAGTGTTGTGCGGTTTATACTTAGTGTATGTGTTAAAAATGCAACACCTGAAGCGTTGTTTTTTATGTGGTGTTAAATATAAGGCAGATACCACTAATTTTTTAACGTGCCTCAATGTCCTTCGCATAAGGATCGTTGCGAAAGCAGCTGTGGGCAGAGCTGCAGTGAAATGCCTTGCTGTGCGTTAAACATTTTANTGCTAAAAAATCAGTACTTTTCAGTACATTTTCATTCAAAGCAAAATTATGAATGTAAGCAACAGATAATACTTTAAAACGCCAGATAATAAAAGTGTTATTAATTTTAACATAAGTGCACACATAATACAATAAATTCTTATATATTTATTACATTTTTGAATAGCAATAATAAGATCAGTAGCGCGTTTCTGTAACTCGTCTCGATCAATGTTCTCGATTGAAATAGTCGATTTGATGTAATTTGACGTCATTCTCACTTGTTATGTTTCTATAAGAAAATGAGTCGAATTGGTGGACAACGCTGGATTTTCGACTGACGTGTTTCATTCCATTTCAGTAGGAATACTCGATTGAATGTGTTTCTGTAACCAAATGAAACGAAGTATTGTCGATTATTATTCTCACTTGCCTTTGAGCTGGTGACAACTGTATTTTGATGTGTGTATGTACATATTTCGTTTATTTGAGTTTAAAATGGAAGCCATTGGATCTAAAGCCAGCGTAAGTACTTATATATTTGTTAATATTTTGTATACTTATGAATATTTAAATAAATACACATGTATATTTGTTACAGAGGAATATGTCGGGCCGGGTTACCAAAGGTCAAAAAAATCGGTTGCTCCAGCTAATGCAACAGCATCGCTGCGTTGGTAAGGGCCAGTTTACAACACCAAACGCCAGAAAAGAGCATGCAGAAGTATGGGCTGCGGTTGCTGACGAGCTGAACGCATTAGGAGGGTCCCATAAAACCTCTAACCAGTGGAAAAAGGTAAAACCGAAACTTAATAGGGCGTATAGAATTTAAATTTAGTTTAGGTTAATTATATCAACCATTTAAAAGTTAATAACAAAAAACTTTTTTGACGTTTTTTTTATGTGTATTGTTTTTCTTTTAGTGTTGGATTGATTGGAATTCGTCTGTGAAAAAACTA
>NW_016212691.1:0-1804 GCF_001687245.7 Rhagoletis zephyria | reverse complement strand
TAAAAAAATTGCCAAAAATCAACGCGATTTTCTAGCAACTTCAAACTTAGACTTTGTTGTACTAAATTTGAATGGGCTATAAAACTGCATACTTTGAATTTTTTAAAAAAATCTGAATAAAAAATTGCAAATTAGTGTGCAAGTTTAAAGAATTTTCCTGAGTTTTGCACAAAGTTTAGAGATTTTATTATTACGTTTTCTGGTGTAAAATGAATTATATTTTTATAAAAAATTATCGAAAATTAATAAGAATAAAAAACTTGGCATATATGGCGAAAACTTCACTGTGCCAATACTTTTGTTCGTCACTGTATTTATTTGTTCTTCCTTTTGTAAGTTCTTTTGTTTTACTTTCCGCATTACAAGTTGTAAAATTAGCAGTTTAATTCTGTCTCATACTTCGATCTCCTTTAACTGCTTATTGACACCTTCATTGTGATTTTGAGCATTGATAAAAAGTTTTGCATTTCCACACTACAATAAATACAATACAAAAGCAAACACATCCGTTTCGCTCTCGATGAAGAAAGTTTTCTTTTGTTAACGCCTATAGTACATTTTAGGCTGGTAATACTTGAATACGCTTCAATGCTCGCACACAATAATCAGGCGTAGGTGTAAGATCTCGTGTCGGCACCTTTGTTGTTTTATTAGATGGAATATACATATGTATGTACTTAGATGCAGCCTTATTTTTAACCCAATGCATATTACATATCTATAAGCGTTGGGTATTACTAGTCCTTTCAAATTCATGAAATTTTCTACTCCTACCCACCTTTTGTACCATTAAAACTTGTATTGCTGTTTGCCGATGCCTTACTATACTTTTCTGAATTTTGGCGAGAGGCAAAGCGGCTTACGTCAATGAAGTTCAATAGGAAATGTGAGTATATTAGGGTGGTCCAAAAAAATTGCATGTTAAAAAAGTAATGTCCTAATTTTAATGCTCTTAATTGAAATTTTTCGATAGGAAACGAAATAAATTCAGTCACAAAAGTTATCGGAATTTATCGAATCAGCGAAGTGTATATTTATCGACATTTATCGAGATAGCGATGCTTATTGAGTTATCGATGCTTATTGAGTTATCGATAAGAACCGAATTATTGAAATTCATCAATGTTTATTGGGTTGTCGAAATTTATAGAGACTGAAACTTAATTTTCGAAATTCACTATAAAAGTGTATGGGATTATCGAAATTTGTCAAGTTAAAGAAGTTGATCAAGTTAACGATATTTGTTGAATTATCTTTATTTATAAAGTTAACGAAATTTAACGAGTTGTGGTAATGTATCGAGTCCTTTCAACTAACAAAGTTATCGATAATTATTGATCGAAGGTTACGAAATTTTCAAAATACATCGAGTTATCGAAATTTCAAGGATACATAAGTTTATCGAATTATCAGTGCTTATCGAAGTTTATTTGTTTTATTTAAGATGGTGTAAGAAGTTATCAGAATTTGTCGATAGCTTCCGAAAAATATGGAGCTGTCGAAATTAACCGAGTTATCGAAATTTATAAAGGAATCCAAAGATTGCCGAGTTACCGATTTATATCGAGATATGTATATATCTACATTTTAAGCTATCGAAATTTACCGAACCTTCGAATTTCGCAGTTGTAGTAATAAGTCCAGTTATCGTATTTTGTTGAGTTATCGGATTTTTTTGTTTTTGAATTAATCCAATTATCGATATGTAACAAGTTATTGAAATTTATCGATAACCTGGAATGTATCGGATGAAGTTACTTTGTAACGGGTGATTTTTTTGAGGTTAGGATTTTCATGCATTAGT
>NW_016212690.1:0-1804 GCF_001687245.7 Rhagoletis zephyria | reverse complement strand
CACCTCCCATGGTAAATTACTCGAAAATGGTATAGAGATATATGAAATCTATCCCATGCTCTTAGAGAGAATTGGAGTTATTTGAAAAAGGGACGTGGCGCCTTTCAAACACACTGAAACTATTAGGTATCTTTGTATGCATGTAGAGTTTTGCTAAGTTATTTAAGACGGCAAATATGCCTTCTGACAACCACCAAACCGTAATATTAGAAGACAAATGCGTCGCTAAAAATCATGAACGTTAACTCGTGGTGAAAATGTTGGACCAAAGTGTTTCAATACACGGTTAAAAATTTCGGTTTTAATTTTAACCTTTTTGGACTACAGATATGACCAAACTACATAAATTCGGTTTCAAATACAAACCTTATAAATTAAAAAAAAAGAGTTCACATATGTAGGGGTTCGAATTTAAACAGTTAATTTTAAAATTTTACACACAAACTCACACACACATTCTCGTNAACACAACAACTCTTTTTGTTGCACGAAACCCTTGAACACGTGCCTGTCATCTATTACTTCTGTTTCGACATTTCGCTATTTTACAATTCTTTCATTTTGACGTCATTCGCATTGCCAGGTTTTCGAACTTCGTTTTGGTTCGACATTCTGCTATTTCATAATTCTTTCATTCTCATGTCATCCACCTTCCATTTCTTACCTTCCATTGCCATTCGCATCGTCGAACGTGCCTGTCAAACACTGCCGCCATCATGCTTTTCAGTTTGGCAGGCACGTCCGCTGTTGGAAAGAGAATAGACAAAAACGGGCATAGGATTCCATACTTGTAAGTATATACGATGGTTTACGCTAATCTCCGAAACCGCTTAACCGATTTCAATGAAATTTTGTGGGTGTGTATTGTTGGTTCCAGCTTAAAAGATAAGATAGTTGTGAACCCGAGAAAAAATATATTTTTTCATCGACATTTTTTCTATGCTTCTCGCATCGTGCTTATCTAATATACATATAAAAATCGAACTCGACCGATCTTTATGAAAGTTTATGTGTTGTATATGGTAGGTATGAGAATCGGATGTAAAGTATATTTCATACCGCTAGGTGCAGGGGGCGTGGCACCTCCCATATAAACCGAATTTTTCATATTGCACATCTCTGGAAGTGTTCATGGTAGACTACTCGAATATGGTATGGAGATATATGAAAACATTTGCATATTCATGGATAAAAATTGCGGTTATTGGAAAAAGTTACGTGGCACCTCCCATACAAACCGAATTTTTCATACTGCATATCCCGGAAAATGTTCATAGAAGAGGCCTCGAACTTGGTATGGAGATATATGAAAGCAATCGCATACTCATGGAGATAAACTGTGGTTATCGGAAAAGGAGGCGTGGCACTTCCCATACACATCGAATTTCTCATACTGCATATCTCTGAATGTGTTCATGGAAGAGTACTGGAACTTGGCATGTACAAGATATATAAAACGCGACTGGTCATGAAGAAAAGTTGGGGCTTTTGGAAAAAGGGATGTGGCACCTCCCATGGTAAATTACTCGAAAATGGTATAGAGATATATGAAATCTATCCCATGCTCTTAGAGAGAATTGGAGTTATTTGAAAAAGGGACGTGGCGCCTTTCAAACACACTGAAACTATTAGGTATCTTTGTATGCATGTAGAGTTTTGCTAAGTTATTTAAGACGGCAAATATGCCTTCTGACAACCACCAAACCGTAATATTAGAAGACAAATGCGTCGCTAAAAATCATGAACGTTAACTCGTGGTGAAAATGTTGGACCAAAGTGTTTCAATACACGGTTAAAAATTTCG
>NW_016212689.1:1159-1804 GCF_001687245.7 Rhagoletis zephyria | reverse complement strand
TTTGACTACCGTTTTTTAAATGTCAATAGTCTCTTAAACGATCTTTCCCGCATCGATTGGACAGTGTGCTGGGGACTTAGTACGGTGATTGAGAAACTTGCTTTTCTGAATGATAATATATTATGTAGCCTTCGGGCTCATGTTCCGCTACGAACATGTGTAAAGAGATCTTCGTGTCCCTGGTTCAACTCTGTTGAGCGAGCTGTGATTGNAATGTCAATAGTCTCTTAAACGATATTTCCCGCATCGATTGGACAGTGTGCTGGGGACTTAGTACGGTGAATGAGAAACTTGCTTTTCTGAATGATAATATATTATGTAGCCTTCGGGCTCATGTTCCGCTACGAACATGTGTAAAGAGATCTTCGTGTCCCTGGTTCAACTCTGTTGTGCGAGCTGTGATTGGACAACGCAACACGGCATATTCCCGATGGAAAAAGAATCGCTCAGATTCTAATTGGTGTGCATTCAAGGCGGCTAGAAATGAAGCCACCATCGTCATTAGAAGGGAAAAGCGCAAGTTCTTTGTCAAGAAGTTGGATCCATCACTCCCAATAATGTTCTTTGGAAAAACTTGAAAAGTCTCCGAGTACATATTAGTGACAGCACAAATTGCCTACTCGAGCCTGAAGCTATCAATGATTT
>NW_016212689.1:933-1059 GCF_001687245.7 Rhagoletis zephyria | reverse complement strand
TCAAGAAGTTGGATCCATCACTGCCCAATAATGTTCTTTGGAAAAACTTGAAAAGTCTCCGAGTACATATTAGTGACAGCACAAATTGCCTACTCGAGTCTGAAGCTCTCAATGATTTCTTCATTA
>NW_016212689.1:0-794 GCF_001687245.7 Rhagoletis zephyria | reverse complement strand
AGTACATATTAGTGACAGCACAAATTGCCTACTCGAGCCTGAAGCTCTCAATGATTTCTTCATTAATCGTACTTCCTCCTGCTTACCTTCTCCACAGCCCCCCTTCTCGTGCTCCCTTACACCGAATTGTGAAATGTTTGAGTTTAGTGTTGTATCCGAGTTTGATGTAGCTAGATGTACTAATTAAATACGATCCAACGCAATTGGTGAAGACGGAATTCCATTAAGGTTTGTCAAAGTAATCTTGCCGCTCATCTTACCTACATTGACTCACATCATTAACCACTGTTTCACAATCTCATGCTTCCCTGATGCTTGCAAGATTGCAACAGTGGTTCCAGTCGCTAAAAATAAATCTGCATGTAGTCCTTGTGACTTCCGTACAATTAGTATCTTGCCTGTCTTGTCTAAAGTACTTGAGTCCTTAAAGTCTGAACAAATATATTGTCATCTCAGCAAATTCAGGTTACTGTCTCCATCTCAGTCAAGGTTTAGAGCTAAACACAGCTGCTCCACAGCTATGATTAAAATACTTGACGACATACGGATATCCTTTGATAAAAACAATTTGACACTATTATGCCTTTTAGACTTTTCCAAAGCTTTTGACTCGGTTAGCCATGACCTACTTTGCTCTAAACTTAGGAATTACTTGGGGGTTTAGTGAACTTGCTGTCCGATTAATGACAAGCTACTTGTCCGGCAGAGCTCAGAGAGTAAAAATTGGTTATGAAGTATCCCAACTTAGACCGCTAGCAACGGGTGTACCCCAAGGCTCTATTATGGGACCATTA
>NW_016212688.1:0-1804 GCF_001687245.7 Rhagoletis zephyria | reverse complement strand
ATGAAAGAGGGATGAAATAGCTCGCAAACTTAAATATTTAAACGAGATAAGCCACCTATTGAAAAATATTTCAATTACAAATTTTATTTAATTACGATAGAATAAAGTTTAGGTCAGGTATAGTTAATATGAATTTATTTTGTATTCAATTTAAAAATAAATATACATACATATATCTAAATAGGTGGTAACCTTCGTTTAGATATTTCTGTACTACTAAAAAATACGTTGCCAAGATTAACAGTTATTACTGTGTTAAAAACATAAAAGTCCGGATTTTTCAGTTATTATTGGACGTTTTCCCAAAATATACGAGAATTAAAAATAATCCAGGATTCTTGTTCAGGAACTCCAAGGATCAAAAAAACAATGACAACTTTCTACTACAAAACTATTTTGCCCCGGAAATAACTCGCTACCTAAAGGTGAAAAGATTCCAAGTCCGCTTTTTTCAAATAATTGTTTTTGATGCAGAAGACAGATAATGGCAATATAATCGATTTTTCGTCTCANCGGAAATTGCACACGGAAGTTGTACACGAAAATGGCTAAGACGGAATCCAGTGCTTCTTAAATGTATGCAAATTGTATTATTTTAACAAAAACGTGCTAATGAAAGGTTAAAGAATAAGGCTTAGATGAAGACCAATACATGAATTAAAGTAAAGGTGAATACGTAAAAAGATAAAAAAAAGGATAAACACAAAGGTAAAAATAAACAACAAAGATCCGTAAAGATAAATGCAAAAATGAAGATCAAGGTACAAAACCACTTTACTCATATAAGTGCAAAGGGGAATATATAGATGAAGAAAATGATAAATATAAAGGTAAAAACAAAGATAAATAATAATCGCTAATTTTATCGATTTTGTTATCGATATTTTATCATTTTGTTATAGATATTTTTTAACGATTTTATTATCGATATTTTTTGTAGATAGTTTTATCGATTTTGTTGTCGATTTTGTTGTGGATATTTTTATCGACTTTGTTATCGATATTTTCATCAATTTTGCTATCTATATTTTTTATCGATAATTTTGTCGGATTTGTTATCGATATTTTTATTGATGTTACTATCCTATTTTGTGATGATGTGACATCATATGACAGAACATACATGATATGGCATCATTTGGCATGACATGAAACCCTATCACATCACTTCACATCAAATCACATGAAATCACATCACATTGCATCGCATTATCTGACATCACATCACCTATCATCTTATCACGTCATCAAAAAGATATAAACAAAGATGAAGACCAAAGTAAATATAAACACTTTACTTTTATAAGAACAATATAGTATAGAGATAAAGATAAAGAAAAATACAATAACCTAAATGTAATTACAACTAAAAGGGTAGAGGTAGGGATCTAGAAAAAGATAAATTATAACCCTAAGCAGATGTATACATATGTATGAATAAAGTAAGTTTTACTTCTCCAGTGTGGTTCAGGCGCGCTTACTTTTTTTTGTGAAGGAAATGTTTTGGGTCTACCCATTTTTACCGAAGAGCGGCCGTTAATGAAGAAACTTTTTCTGCAGTTTAATGTTTTGTGTTCATATTGCATAAAATTTTATGGATGCTATAATGTATTTTTTGCGGATTAGTTATCTATTTCAATTGACGGAGAGGTAGGCGAATATCTCCACTGGTGGTTCCATTATGACGTGGTTCAACCTAATCCTTATCATAAATATAAATCATCAATGCCGTTCATAGCGTACTCGACGGAAGTTGTAGATCTCGGTGATTGTAGAGAGTTATCGACCTCACTGATCTGTCTTT
>NW_016212687.1:0-1804 GCF_001687245.7 Rhagoletis zephyria | reverse complement strand
ATATGGCTTACTTTCATATGAACACACAAATCCGCGAACAGACTCAGGCTTTTAATCGTGGGTTTCGCAGTATTGTCAATCCAGAATGGTTGTCTTTATTTTCTCCTCCTGAATTACAACGTCTCATCTCTGGCGATACAGTGCCATTAGATCTCCGAGATCTACGAAAGCATACACAGTATTATGGCGGCTTTCACGATTCCCATCGGGTCGTCGGCTGGTTATGGGACATCTTAGCCAAAGATTTCACCGAGGAAGAGCGCAAATTGTTTCTTAAGGTTTGGAATTTTTGTCCATAAATTTATGCTTAGTTTCATTTATGCTCGATTTCTTTGCAGTTTGTAACTAGTTGTTCAAAACCTCCACTGCTAGGCTTTGCCAATCTTGAGCCGCCGTTTTCTATTCGCTGCGTTGAAGTTGGTGACGACGAGGACACTGGAGACACTATTGGCAGTGTCATACGTGGCTTCTTCACCATACGCAAGAAAGATCCTCTGAATCGCTTGCCAACGTCATCCACCTGCTTCAATTTATTGAAATTGCCAAACTACCAGAAGAAGTCCACACTGCGCGACAAATTACGCTACGCTGTTAGCAGCAACACAGGATTTGAGCTATCCTAAATCATTTTTTTTTTAGGCTAAAATGTTGTGTGCATCCCAAGACCAATGAGTGGGGGTTCCCTCTAGAAGTACGAGTATCATGTAACAAAGCATTTTCCAAAGTACCACCATAATGGCTGCTGTTTCGAGTTTCTACATATCAGCTAGTTTCCGATTTTAATACTTGAGACGTGGGCGGTATCCATTAATTTCACTTTCGGGGGCAAACTTAAATGCTCAACTTTATAATCACATGTTTTTGTTTTATCGGTCGGCGTTATTTTTTTTTGCGATTTTTTTAAGATTTATTTTAAGTAATTTTATGGATTTTAGAAAGAAATAGTTGAGTTTTGTTCACAGTTTGTAAGCTAATTTTCTCTTTGATGTCGTGCATATGTATTGTGNATTCACATAAATATATGTATGTATATTATTGGTGTTATTGGAATATTAAGAAACTATGTACATATGTATATGAGTATGTGCATACATATGTATGTATGTAAGAAAATAAATTTCAATAAATCGATTACACTGTGTGACAGTGAAAAAACACTTTTTGCGATACATATCTCAAGTTGTAGGTCTAGTCAAGTATACAAAAACTGCATACTCAGAATTTCCAATACACCCTCAAAACCTGGAGTTTTGGGGCCAAAAACCCCTTTTCCATATGTGAAGGCATATATTGGCCCATACCTTTATTTCTGTTTACTCTATGAAAAAGATTTTGTTTCCATGGAAAAGAGGACTTCTAGCGATGTGTAAATTTCTTATTTTGTTTACAGAAATTGCAGAGAAACTGTACAAAATATACAAAAAATTTAAATTTTTGGAAAAAATGTTCATGTTGAGTAACGGGTTTTTCCACTGTTTTTTCGCCAGTGTATATAGTACAATTTATAGGTAAAGTCTCCTGTAAATTCTGTTTGCAATAAGGTGTAAATTTTTAAAGATAGGTAAAGTCTCCTGTAAATTCTGTTTTCAATAAGGTGTAAATTTTAAAGATCCATTCAGGTTTGGCTAATGTAATTAGTTCCTTTATTTAAATACTTTTATTTTTATTTTTTTTTCATGGGAATACAAGTACAACTAAGAGCCATATTCACACGGTGTAGTTAACTCAAAATCGGCAGTTAACTACAGATATTTTTACTGTTATTTTTTGTACTGTGAACTTGGCCCTTAGTTACTTAAAAATG
>NW_016212686.1:1640-1804 GCF_001687245.7 Rhagoletis zephyria | reverse complement strand
GTTGTTGCTCGAAAAACAGCCTCCATTCTCTCTCACCGCCCGGGGAATGCGCAAGTTGATGGGCTGGCCGGTGACCGGGTCCACCGGCGCCGGCTCCGGCGGTGGGAGGTAGGCGGTGCCCCAGTGCTGCTGCTGGCACCGGTACTCCTCCCCCTCCTCCTCCT
>NW_016212686.1:0-1620 GCF_001687245.7 Rhagoletis zephyria | reverse complement strand
CTCCGCCCTCTGCTTGTTGAGCGCCCGCGGAAAGTGCTCGTCGGCCCACATGCGCCCGATTTGATAGGGCTTCACTGAGGTGGAGGAAGGGGCGGAGTTTGTCTTGCCCCTTCCGCTTTTGACCGCCCCCTTCGTCGCCGCCTGCCCCCTTTGCAGCACCAGCAGCTTGTGCTCGTACTTGGGCAGATTGTCGGCGTAGATGAACACCGCCGGCTGGTCTTTATCGTCGTAGACGACCAGGTTCTTCTTTTGGCCAAAGGGAATGTAAGTGGAGAAGGACTGAGCATAAATGTCGCATGGGCTGCTGCTGCTGTTGTTGTTGTTGCTTTTTTGGCCGCCCTTTTTCTTTGCTTTTCCTTGAGCTTTTGGCTTTTTAGATGAAACGGCTTTGTTGTTCATCGGCAAGCCCAGCTCTTTGGCGCGCTGGTTGAGGGCCAGGCAAAAGTGGTCCTTGGCCGCCACCACCCCCTTTCCGCTCACACGCCCACTGGCGGTGTTGTTTACGTCCTTTTTCAGAGTTGGTGCTTTCTCTCCTTTCTCAGGAATGGTCGCCTGGTTGAGGAGTAACTTCTTCTTGCGCGTGGCCGCCGCCCTGGTGTCCGGCTCCATAATGGAAACACGAGTCGCTGATTTGCGGCGGCGGTTGTTGTTGTTGTTGTCGTCATCATTGGAAACTGTCGCCGATCTTTCAGCCGATGAACGTGATGATAGACCATCATCGCCGCAAAAGAAGACCTCGTACATCATTCGGTCGTACTCATTCGTCGGCTTGAAGAGCGGCGGTGGTGGGACAAAGTACGGTTTTTCAGCGCCACTTCCGCCGTTGTTGTTGCTGCTGTTCTCTAAGAGCATCTTTGCTGTGGCTAGGCGAGTTTGCGGCCGAGACCGAGTGGGAACCGGGCTGTTGTTGTCCTTGGTGGCCATTTCGTTTCTAGGTGGAAGAAAGAGGTTAAAGATGAAAAAATGCAAGAAGAACTGAAAAGAATGTTTTATTATTTACCTGATGTGAACTTTCTCCGATTTCACTTTTGAATTTTTGTATTCAAATTCAAACACTGATGCTCTCTTATGCGTTGAGTTAACGCCGTTGACCAAGAGGGGGCACTGCCTGATTTTCAAACAATCGAACTATCGATTTCTGTCTAACTATTTTTTCATTTTTACCGCCAGAGTTTTTTTTTCATTTTTTTCTTGCTGAAGACTAACTTCAAATTAATCGGAATTTATTGCCTAATTTTTTAACTGGCGGAAGATTAAAGAGATTTTTTCAAAGCTAAAAAGCGGCAATGATATTCAAATTTAGCGGCGGCACTTTTAGGTTTTTTATCCTGTACTTAAAGTGACTTTTAAAGAATTTAAAATTCATCATCTTCAGCCATCGATCGATTCTGTTTGAATATTTATTTATTATGATTATTCTGGTTTTTTTATCCTCCTTTTAGTCTACTGTTTTGCTTGCTTTGTGATATCCATCCTGTGCGGGGCAAATGTGTTTTTAATTTTGAACAGAAGACACACACACTAGCACTGAAAGGAAAGCAGAAAAGCAGGAGCAGTTTTGACTTTGTTTCTGTTTCTGTTTCTATCTTTCTTTTTTGCCCTTTGCTCACACAGTCTGCT
>NW_016212685.1:0-1804 GCF_001687245.7 Rhagoletis zephyria | reverse complement strand
TTGTAAAATGAAGTGCGCAGTTGCGAAATGTGGAAAAACGGCGGCAGAGTGCAGTTTGTTTACTTTTCCTTCAGATCCAGAACTTAGGAAAAAGTGGATCCAGTTCTGCCGGCAAAGCAAGGATTTCCAATTTAAAACTTGCTATATTTGCATGCATCACTTTGCAAGTGAAGATTTTGAAAATAGTCTGCAGTTCGAAATGGGTAGGATGTTTATTTATTTCGTTTATTGTGTTTATATTAATGAAAGTGTTTAAAACATTTCTAAGGTTATGCAAAAAGAAGATTGTTGAAACGAGGCTCCGTGCCATCAATTTACAAGCCCGGTGATGAAAACCCGGAGTGTTCGCAAAGAGTTCATCGTCGTCAAAACAAAAAAATTGTTTCTGAACTTCTTCATCAAAGTGATGCTTCTGTATCACAAGAAGGTAATAAGTGTTACTAGTTGTTCAAGATGATACTTACCTAAGTAGAAATTTCAGTTGAATGTATTTGCGTTGAAGCGGTCGAGGATGCTGGTAAAGATACCAACAATATAATATATAATGTACATACTTACACAGGTACGAAACTTTTTATACAGGTACGATATTGCGACCCATGAAACTTCCATTGGAAGAAATTGAACCAAAGGAGTTTGATGATCTAGAATATGATGGTCTAGAAAATGTAGCCGGATATATATGTCACAGACTACGGGATGAAATTCATACCTCGTCCTTCAAAACTAGCGAGGACCCATCACTCTCATGGGCGAACCACTTAAGTGAGGGTGGTTTATCACTTCCAAGCGCAAGTATGATGGAGTGCATGTCACAACTTGAGTCAATATTTGTAGCAGTTAATGGAGAGACACTACTCATTAGTAATAATTTTATAAAAGAACTCATAGACCAAGCATCTGATATTGAATGTGACATAAAAATTAAAAAAATATTTTTCAGAACACGAATGTTTGCTAAAATACGAAAACTCAACCAAGAAATTATTGAAACAGCGCACAAAAGAAAACGCAAATATACAAAAATATTGACTTAGCAAAATTTGTTTTATTATTTAAAACCTTGGAATATTATATATTAATCTTTTCAATTCACAGGTAAAATCCTAGAACTACGTAAATCAACTTGTCATAAACATTTCAATTTAGTACAATTAAATGTTTGTAATTCTGTGCTGGAGCAATGTTTAGTTATTTGTACAACGATTTTGGGGTGAAGGGTGGACGGAGGGGTTGGGGCGTGGCTCCCCAAACCCCCCTAAACGAAATAGGATGGACCGCGATTTATGAAAAGTCAGCTCGCAAGTTTGCAAAAATACCATATTTCAAACCGAAATTATTAAAAAATGATTGCAGATATAGTAATTATTTTTTTTTTTTTTAAATAAAGCGTAGACTTGTCTACAAGTGTGTGTAAACGTTTTTAGATTTGGGTCACTCGTTTGGGCATAGCAACCAAAAATGTGTGTGCAAATAACTAAACCGCATCCCTATGCTGTTTTAATTGCTTCATAGAATTGTACTTTACACTTTACCTTAATGGGTGAACCCGGATAACCGGAGCCGGGTCTGCACCGTTGGTTGCACCGGTTGCATGGTTGGCACCGTTTGCATTGTATTTCCTGAAATAAGTACGCATTGGAAGTTAGTAAAAAGTAATGTATTGTCGCAGATGCTACTTACCATGCTATTAGCACGCCCTTGCTCAACGAATTGGCCCTTTTACGCTGTTTCCTGGTTAGCGCATTTCGATTCTCTGTACACGGTGGGCAGGAAGCAAAGATAGGTTGCATAAAAATGTCGA
>NW_016212683.1:0-1804 GCF_001687245.7 Rhagoletis zephyria | reverse complement strand
ATAGTCTGCCAATTCATGCCCCGTGAAAACCATAAGTGTGCCTTTTTGCACGCGACGCTCCAGCAGTCAGAATGGTCAGACAGAGCAAAGCACTCGCGTGGTAAGCCCGAAGTCCCAGGTTCAAATCCTGGTGCAGGGGAAATTTTTTTATTTTCTATTTTTTATTTTATTTTTATTTTTTGTAATTTTTTTTGTTTATGCTGTTTATTGTAATTTTTAAATTTAATAAAAAAAATATTTTTGTTTAATTCCTTTTTTTTAATAGGACAAGCATTTCTTCCTAAATGTTTTTTTGCAATGCAATTAGATTTTCAAGTTTGTTATTTATTTATAAATTGAATAAATTATTTTTACTTACATTTATTTAACTTTAAAAATCTTAACCACCTCCAAGCGGCCTCGAACCTGCGATTTCAGAACTAGAACCAGTAGTCTTCACGTGACGCCACAGCCGACATTTGTAAGAAAAGCAATTAATTGCGTTTTATTTTTGGCTTTGGCAATTCAAAGGCAGATGTCGCTGATCNTTTTGCAAGTATTTGTTGTTGTTTTGGTTCTTGTGTGTGTGCGGCACGACCAAAAAGGTAAGAGACCAGAAAATATCATAACTTATCTATTGCGCCGACTAGCGAATTTTAACTTGCTGTCATCACACACCCAGCTCCTCAGCCAGTGTCATTTGTCGCCTTTTCGTATTCACCAAATTGTTTGCTTTAATTATTTAGCGCTGACATTTAAAAATTTGCAAATATCTACATACCGGTGTAAGTCTGTACATTATTTTAGATTTATACAAAAAATCGATTGCTTTATTTCGCTTCTCTTTATTTAACTTATTCAAATTTTACAGTTAATGCTCCAAAGAAGCATTAGTGCTGGCCAAAAGAAGCGCTGCGTGCAGCTAGCGTAGCAACACGGTCTCTATGGCGGGGTAGTGGTGCCGAATGGGTGTCTAATGGCATTTTTTGGCTCAAATATCTGAAATAGAAAACAGGATGTGAAACATGTTTTGCATGTTTAAATAATTGAATGAAATTTTATAAAATTCGTATAAAAGCCTGTTGCTCGGAGTAAATGGCTAACATTCTTGGTTTTGGGTTCATCGCAGTTTTTCGTTCTATTTTGCACTCTCGCTTTTATTTAAAATTTTAAGTTCTTTCCTACCAACAAAAATATATATAAAATAAGGCGCATAATGGTGAAATTCGTAAGTTTTATAATTTTAAAAATAAATGGTTGTGAATGGTATTTTTTGAAGGTGAAATTTGTTTTTTTTTTTTAAATTATAAAAATGAAAACGAGAGTGAAAGTGATTTTGTGCAATTGTGTGTTATAATTTTTAATGGGAAAATCAGTCGGAAAAACAATAAACTTTTTTGAAAACGCACGTAGGTGCGAAAATATGTTTTCGAGAAAAGGACTTTGAAGTTAAAATGCGGATTTGATTTGTGTGTGTTTTTTTTCTTGCAACGTGTCCAACTTTGAAGTGGATTTGTGAAAAACCCAATGCGGAGAGAAAGCTGCAGTTTGCTGCTTTGAAAAGAGCTCAGTACTCGCACGATAGATAGTATTCCTGTCTGAATCCTCGCTTGCTATCGAACGGTTCAGAGAGATCCTTTGCGACCCGGATGAAGCTTGTTGTAGTGCTCAACGTCATTTTACACAGCCGTGCAGCGGTGGTATTTAGTCTTTCACACAATTATACTGAAGTAGTTGAAGCATGCGCCGCATTAATTGAATAGCTCCGCCTGCAAAGCCGTCAGCTCCAGTAGCTTTGTTGTTTTTCAACCGCAGAATCGTAATT
>NW_016212682.1:0-1804 GCF_001687245.7 Rhagoletis zephyria | reverse complement strand
CAAAAATAATTGTTATTTTCGATTTATAAAATAAAAGTCAGAAATAACGCTTATTTAAATAAAAGTCAAAAAATAATTGTTAAAGAGTGATTTTTTTTAATAAAAGTTGTAACTGTTACGGTCCCTGGTAGGAACCATGCATTTTTAATTTATCTTACTTCTTACATTAGAATATATGTTTTTACAAAAAGTGGACTTAGCAACTTTTCACTCTGGCTAGCGTAATGTAGGTATGTATGTACAATAGGGTGGTCCAAAAATTCATGTGAAAAAGTAAAGCGGGAATTTTTATGCTCTCACCGCGAAAAAAATATACCGAAAAAATATACCCCTATTTTTATACCCGAGCGCACTTGTGCACAAAGGTATATTAATTTTGTTAACATAACGATTGTTTGTAACGAATCGAGATAGCTATAGACAAATGTATACATAAATGCTCAGAATGAATAGAGAAGTCGATTAAGCCATGTCTGTCTGTCCGTCCGTCTGTCCGTCTCTCCGTTCGTCCGTGTACACGATAACTCGAGCAAAAATTGAGATATCTCAACGAAATTTGGTTGGTTTGTAGGTTTCCATTTATCCAAGGTAGGGTGGTATTTAAAACGGGACTGTAACCACGCCCACTTCCCATATAACGGTGATTTCCAGAAATACAGAAACTGCGATATTTTAGTAACTATTGATAATTCACTCAAAATTGATATTTACAATAATTTTCAGACGAAAAATAAGAATATTAACATTTTTGGAAAATGGGCGTAGCCACACCCACTTATGGTTACATGTGTATACCTTCGTAACCACTGCACCAATTTCTTCCAAACTTGGCACAGTGTTAGCCTTGGTACAACATACTTAATGGCCGAAAATTTTAAAAATCGGACAATAACCACGCCTACATCGCATATAACGGTAATTTAGAGAAATACAAAATCTTCGATAAATCAGTTAATATTAAAGCTAAGTTATTCAAAATCGATGCCTGCATCAATTCTTTACCAAGAAATACGTTTATGATAAAATTTTGGAAGATCGGCGTGGCACCGCCCACTTATGAGCACATATGTATATGTTTCTCTGTAACCGTTCTATCAATTTGTACCAAACTCGGTATGGTTATTATGCTTGCCACATAAAAGCAAAACGTTGAAAATTATTGAATTCGGATTAAAATTACAACCGCCTTTCATATACGGTAAATTTCAGAAATGCTTGAAACTTCAATATTTCGAAATTTAAGGACGCTAATTTACTCAAAATTGATACACCCAGTGGCGTGCCTAAATGATTCAATCGAGGCAAGCCCCAGTCAATATAACCCCGGAAATAAAAGAACTAAATAAATAAAGCCAAGTTTATTTTAATATTCTCATTAATTTATCCTTAGGTAAAAATAAAGTCGAAAAAATTACAGTCGCACCATATTTTGACAAGTTTTAATATATAATTTTTTTCGTTATTTAATTTTCCTTATTTTTTATAAATATAATAATTCATTCTTTGAAAAAGCCCGTGTAGGTCTAAGTTTCAAACTTTTTGCAATTAAAAAAAAAAAANATATAACCCCGGAAATAAAAGAACTAAATAAATAAAGCCAAGTTTATTTTAATATTCTCATTAATTTATCCTTAGGTAAAAATAAAGTCGAAAAAATTACAGTCGCACCATATTTTGACAAGTTTTAATATATAATTTTTTTCGTTATTTAATTTTCCTTATTTTTTATAAATATAATAATTCATTCTTTGAAAAAGCCCGTGTAGGTCTAAGTTTCAAACTTTTTGCAATTAAAAAAAAAAAA
>NW_016212681.1:0-1804 GCF_001687245.7 Rhagoletis zephyria | reverse complement strand
TATTTAGAGGTCGCTCAATGCGCTCAAAGTTTTCCATGTATTTTAAATGGGGAAAAACAAGTTTTCGTTAAAATTTTTTCATAGTGACTATATTTTATAGGTCCGCCGAAAAAACCTAGAAAATGCAATGGGGAACCAATAGAAAATTTTTAGTGTTAAAAAATTGTTAAATAAACAATTGGATATTATTATTGGAAGTCTACTGAAGAGAACCAGAGAGGTGAGAGCTTTAAAATTCCGACTTTACTTTCTTTTTGGACCACCCTACTGTTGACACGGCAGTTTCGTTTTGTAGCAGCATACATACATATGTGCAAGCAAGTATGCATGTCTTTAACATGTTTCCGTTGCTATTATATATGATTATTTGTAATGAAGTAGCGCTTACGCTGTTTACTTTTCGCTAACAACGCTGCCGCTGCGCCACACTAAAAATTTCTGCCTCGCACGAAGAAGTAATTTTTATTTTTACAAGCTTTTATTTTATTTTTCATCAACTCATCCGCGTCTCTTGTGTATGCCCGGCAGCGTTGCAAGGAAAAGGCGTTAACTGTCAGGAGTTTGCAATTGTCAACAACCTGGCCTGCCACCAGCCAGTCAGCGTACGGCAAACTCTAACCAACAAGCGCGCAAAATTATTGCTGTGGAGCCAAGCTAAGCAAGCGAGTGGCAGCGTTTACGTTGAAACGTTGTGTCCATTCTTTGTTTTTTTTTTTTTTTGGTTGCTGCCAAGGCAAAGAAAACTTTCCTGGTAATCATGTTTATTTAATTTGTAATTGATTGCATATCCGACGACGAGACGTTGCCCTACAGGCAGCCAAAAGACTTGGTTACTGCCAAATGAGTGAGAGATGTTTAAAATTGTTGGTTTCGCTTGGTGTGGGAGCGGTAGATCCAATCGATCATTGCGGAATAGTAATTGTAATTGATTTTTTTTGTGGTTAAGCTAACTTTATGGTATACAAGTACTCACTTATTATAAAATCGATTTGCCCTTTAATTANTTACTGCCAAATGAGTGAGTGATGTTTAAGATTGTTGGTTTCGCTTGGTGTGGGAGCGGTAGATCCAATCGATCATTGCGGAATAGTAATTGTAATTGATTTTTTTTTTTGTGGTTAAGCTAACTCTATGGTATACAAGTACTCACTTATTATAAAATCGATTTGCCCTTTAATTATGCATTTATTTGTGGAAAGCGAACTTGAAGCAATTTTCTTATTACGAACTTTCCAAAGTATTGCAACAGTCAAAAGTGTTACGTGACTGAATTGGAATGCAGTGGAATTACAAAACTATGCTGTAAATCAAGGAATTTTTAAGCAAAAAAAAAGAGACTTCAATGCTGTTAGAAAGCAGCAGTACCGTTAGTTTCTTTATCATGGTCCAATGATCGGAACTAAAGCAAATTAGTATGAGATTACCCTTGAAGAATGTATGTATCTTTCCATAAAACAGAGAATTGTCGTGTCTGGTTCTTTCTAAGCACGCTCTAATCCCGCAACAAATATGTATGTGCGTCGCTTCATGGCAGCTGTAATAGATGACGCAAGCATTGCATTTTCTGAACTGTGGTGACGTTAGCCTGATATTTCTTTAAGTAAGACAGCANAAAACTATGAAGACAGGGGTTAGGTTGGATTAGAAAGGAGCGTGCGAATGACTTGTACTTCCACTGGGAAGCAGATTTGACTATTGTGAATGTCCTCTATTGTTGCAAGGAGGACGCACACCCTTCTAACTGAAGTTATTCCATATTATCAGTTTGGTCTCTGTTGAACCATTTAAGGTACCGGATTAATCT
>NW_016212680.1:0-1804 GCF_001687245.7 Rhagoletis zephyria | reverse complement strand
CGAATATACTATAAAAAAGCAAATTTTGTTTAGAAGAAAATATTAAATTTTATATTTTTCCCTCAAATAGGGATTCATTTCTTCTCGTTTCTCTTCTTATTCTACTGAGCTAAAGCAGAGTCAAATCGAGCTGTCACAACTGATACCACCTTGTATTATTGCATCATGCATAAAATGGGAGAACTTTAAGGGCCGGTTGTTCAATGTCTGGTTATCACTACTTGCCGGATAAACATCTTTATCGACGTTATCGACATCATGCTTATAACATATGATGGATAAAGCAGTCGTTGCATTTAACCAGAGCTTCTATCTCCGATTAGCGCTAATCAGACAGCGAACAACCGGCCCTAACACTTTCCCACAGTGTGGTTATTTCTAAATAGAATTTTAAGTGTTGCCAGTAGAACTCATATACATACTGTGTACACTTGCATTGGGAAAGCGCAANTCGACGTTATCGACATCATGCTTATAACATATGATGGATAAAGCAGTCGTTGCATTTAACCAGAGCTTCTATCTCCGATTAGCGCTAATCAGACAGCGAACAACCGGCCCTAACACTTTCCCACAGTGTGGTTATTTCTAAATAGAATTTTAAGTGTTGCCAGTAGAACTCATATACATACTGTGTACACTTGCATTGGGAAAGCGCAAACTTTTTTCTCGAACGAAAACAAAACTTTATTCAAGCTAAACATATAATATGCATAGATATAGTGCCGGACATAATGATATGGTTCGCCCTATATTGATAAGTTTTGACCATTTATTTTGTATTATTTATTTTAATTATTTTTTTATGACAACATAACTCATTCTATATCACAGACCCTATAACTACATTTTCAAACTATGTACAAAAATAAAGTCAACAAAGATTGATTAAAATTTTACAAATTTTCACAATTTTTATAAACAAAAAAAAATGGCAAATATCAACAGTATTTTGTAGCCAGTTCGAAATTCCACTTTGTTATACTACTAGAATTGAATGGGCTATACAACTTTTCTTAAAGCTCTGACTATAAAGTGAAATTTTAGTGGAACCTTGTTGTTTTTTTTTAAGTTCTGTACAAAATTTGAAGATTTGGATTTATATGGTTTTTTTCATAGAATGAACTATATTTCTATAAGGAATTAATAAAACTTAATATAAAAACCTAAATAAATAGTCAACAAATACACCGCACGTTTTATAATATAACGAAGTATTTCAAAATTTAAATTTTTTTGGGAAAGACATATATCTTCGCCATATTTGTGAAGTTTGATTATCTGTTAGACTGAACATATTCTACTTATCAACCTTATTAAGTGCATAGATAAATCTCAAAAACGTAAGTTTTGAGTTACATCTCTATTATTATTAAACGAGAGACATGGCGACCTTATCTTTATGTTGCGCACTATGTATAAAAGTGAGACTGTGTTTAATCCCAACAAGCAACGCTTATAAAAGGTTAATTTGAAAAACTTTAAATAAACTTAATACTAAAACGCGTATTTAATATAGCACGCTTACTTTAAGTTACTCTTCAAAACACTTAAGGTACAATTCCACAAAGAGCTTCTCAGACTTTCAGCTACTGCTGAAATAGCTTGTTGTGAATAGCTTGTTGTGAAGTTGTACTCTTACAGAAATGCTTGTTAGGATTCTATTAAAATTTCATTAAAAAATTAACTTAGCATTATTTCAAATTCATTTACAGTTCACTTTTAGTTTTAACGCATTCAATTTTGTTGCAAGTATGGCAACTCTTGTAATTTATACTTATATGGACATCTCTGTTTTACTTGT
>NW_016212679.1:0-1804 GCF_001687245.7 Rhagoletis zephyria | reverse complement strand
ACATTAGCAATGGGATGAATAATTGTCTCAGGGATATGTATATATATTAGAATAAATGCGGAGTACATGGACATGGTACTTCTCAAAATAAAATCATCCGAAAGTGACTATTAAAGCCTACACAAAGTACCTTGAGGGAGAATATGAACATTGCCAAACAAGGCAAGCGGCGCGCTGTACGCATTGGTGATACATGGAGAGCAACACTCTAATTTATGGGAGTTTTGGGGAACGAGGGAAAGATATAACGTTGGACAGATCGCTGCATAACGAAGTACTGAGGGCAACTCCAATGGCTGCTTTAGAAATTAAGCTGAACTTGCTGCTAGTAAACGTCGAGGTGGAAAATCTTGCGGCAAAATTAGCGAGAATTTTGGTCGTAGTCACCAAATATGAAGAATAGTGGATTTACATTTTAATTCATTCCATAAAAGATGTACACTTTTGGCTAAAATTCCCTCGATTTTAATAACAGTACAGGAATTCAAAAGCAAATTGGATAGTTAAAAACTTTAGCCTTAAACATTTTACAAGCCCATCGTGATATTATTTGTATGTATATCGGAATTTCATTCGGTAAACATTGCGTATGAGTAACTTTAATTGCTTAGAGCAGGAATGGCTTACAAATGAGCAACAACGTGAGTTCGTTAGCGAGTAGGTGGATGAAAAACCGCAAAGAGAAAAGTAAGCGAAGTGGAGTGTGGAATGTGAAAAATGAAGTTCGTGCAACAGCGTAGCCAACCGATCAGTTATGCAAAAAGTGAGCTCGCAGGTGCATACAAACGCCCCAAAATGCCGGAATTTCAGGATAGTTGCAATATTTCCATGGACTTTGACAAAATCAAGAAGAAAAAAAAAACCGAGAAAAAGCAGCAAGCTCAACGAATATTTGTGCATTTTCACTGCGTTTTTGCAGAACAGGCGCCTTTAGCGAGAGCTGTGTTTAGCTGCTGGCGCTGATATCAGGTATGCACACACATACACATGTTTGCAAGCGAAAAACTGACCCGGCATTTTAACTTGACTTTATTGCTAGGCGTTGAATTTGTCATTCCACCCACCAGTCATGCACATAGATACATTCGTGTTGTGGTTACCATACCGCATAGCCACACCACAGTGCCATAGCCACTGCTGCCTTCCACGCTATATGAATGGTTTTTTTGCCGCGCCAATACCGAGAGTAGCATGCGCATACGCACAAATAAACTGATACCAGGCCATAGCAAAAATATATCTGCAGCTTTTTGCAATGAAAACTTTTCATTTAAATTTAGCAGCATGTGGTGTTAGCGCCTGCCATTGTTTGTATATAAGTCTAGGTATATATGTTAATACTCGTATGTGCATTAGGGTGGTCCTTAAAAAAAATCAAATGAGCGATTTTTTTCAGTCTCAGCACGGTCACAGATATCACATATAAATTTTGTTCCCAATTTCAGATTGATTGATTTTTTTTTTCACCTTACACCCAAAAACGATACAACCATAGTCGAAGACGTCACATACATATAAATTTTGGTTCCCAGTGGAGTCGGTTATATGTGTGTGTGCAACCAAAATTTATAAGTGATATCTTCGACTATAGCAGCATCGACGTAGGCGTTGAGGCTTAGGAAATCTGATGTAAAAATTTAAGGACCACCCTAATGTGCATGCCTACAAATGCATGCCGCTGCGTATTTGCTTCGCCCACGGGCGAAGTTGGTATTACCTGTATAAAATATTTTCGGTTCATCGTTCAACCGCGTGAGGTGCAAGTCAGCCGTACGGCAGCAAAGGAACTTAAACCCACAGCGCG
>NW_016212678.1:0-1804 GCF_001687245.7 Rhagoletis zephyria | reverse complement strand
AAATTTTATGGGCTGCAAGTTTATTTTTAGTCCTCAAAGTTGCTACACATACATACAGCATTCCAATAAAGGAAATTAGCAGATGAGGTTTCGTAATTAAATCGGTCTCCATCAACAGAAGTGGTTGTAGTAAGTAGTATTGCTTTATACCCACTCTTCCCTGCAATTTGATTTAAATAAAGAAATGTCCGGGTCACGTTGGCAATGAAGCTAAGAATAAGGATCTATCGGTAACGGCTATCTTGAAGTGTGTTTAAGAAAAACGAGAAGAGAAAAAAAACTTCGATTCGTAAAATTATCCATCCACTCGATTACTAACGAGGCATTGGACTATTGCACATGTGGCCTCCAGATTTCTGACAAGATGAGCTAAATGTATAATTGCCTCTTGTACTCCAGAGTTATGGGAAATTATTTCCTGCTGAACTTGGAAAGTTTAGGCATAGATTCGTTCGCTAAAAGAAATGACAGAAAAGGGCATGTAGAGCTAGATCTGTCGAAATCTTTCACTGGACATCACAACCAGCATCTGTAGCATTATATTATTTTACTAGTTTTTTTCACTGAATAACTTCCGAAATAAAACTCGCTACATTTATACAATTTTCCTTCAACTACTATAGCAGTTTTAATTTAACTAAGTAAGAACACAACTATGTTATTAAAACTTTCATATAGATAATTTAAAAATTCCGCGAACAGGTATGAATTTGTATGGATCTACAGATATCATATATATATGTCTTTTGATATGCCAGCGTTTGTATTCATGCATGTATGTGTAAGTAAGTACATTTGTATGTATGTCGGGCAATGCATATTACATGAATTTCGCCAAATTTCTCCTTAATTTCAACCATATCATTAGTATTGTTCGTGCTAATCTGAAGTTTGTAATAGCCAAACGAAAATATGCTCATCCTCATACATACACATGTGCATATGTACATATGTATATACATTAGACTGCAACACTTCCCATACAAAAAAAAAAAAAAAAACGGTATCTACTATTTTTCCGTTATAAATATCAAATCCCATATATTTCAAGACTTGCGCCAAAATATTCCGGAAAAATATTAAAATTTACGTGAGCTGGACCGTTTTGAAAATACCTCCAAAAATTGAGTTCTTTAGGAATAAAAATAATTTTTTTAGAGTACTTTTTAAAAAAGTCACCTCTGATGACAAAACAGTTTAAGCTTAAAAAAATTCCATTAAAATATTGGACAAGTTTTTGAAGGGAATCATAATAATGAGATTTTTGACGCTGTTTTTTTTTTAACTTGTTTCAAAGATTGGTTTAAGAAGAACTTGAATAACTCAGCCAAAACTCTGCGCCGATTTAGCCTTGTGAGGTATCGTTGGAAAGGTTTTTTCTTGTCCTTTATATGTCTTTGCAAGTAAACTCATTTATGTCCCAATTTTTTTTTTATTGTTTTTTTGCAGATCTCAACACAACTTAATTCATCTTGGAATGACGCTTATTCATCTTACCTTTCTGCGTTTATTTGCAAAGAAATAAAATGGCCGAGAAAACACCTTTTCAATAATACTTCGTAATTATAATTGAAAAAAATGAAAAAATACAGCATGAAAAATCTCACTATGTACATATTATGATTCCATTGAAAAAAAAATTTTAATATTTTTTCCAATTTTTTAAACTTAAAACGTTTTATCACCTAAGGTGATTTTATTCAAAAAATACTTTAAGAAACTATTTTTAATCATAAAAACTCCATTTTCGGAGGTATTTTCAAATCGATCCAGCTCACGTAAATCCTAATATTTTTCCGAAATA